>NC_059212.1:7839460-7881960 GCF_020615455.1 Coregonus clupeaformis | reverse complement strand
CAATGGAGTTCTATCGTTCTGCATCTATCCCTATGGAGTTCTATCGTTCTGCATCTTTCCCTATGGAGTTCTATCTTCCTGCATCTATCCCTATGGAGTTCTATCTTTCTGCATCTATCCCTATAGAGTTATATCTTTCTACATCTATCCTTATAGAGTTATATCTTTCTACATCTATCTCCATGGAGTTCTATCTTCCTGCATATATCCCCATGGAGTTCTATCTTTCTGCATCTATCCCCATGGAGTTCTATCTTCCTGCATATATCCCCATGGAGTTCTATCTTCCTGCATATATCCCTATGGAGTTCTATCTTTCTGCATATATCCCTATGGAGTTATATCTTTCTGCATCTATCTCCATGGAGTTCTATCTTCCTGCATCTATCCCTATGGAGTTATATCTTTCTGCATCTATCTCCATGGAGTTCTATCTTCCTGCATATATCCCTATGGAGTTATATCTTTCTGCATCTATCCCTATAGAGTTCTATCTTTCTGCATATATCCCCATGGAGTTCTATCTTCCTGCATCTATCCCTATGGATTTCCATCTTCCTGCATATATCCCTATAGAGTTCTAATATCAGTGTGAATTTTTTTTCTGAATGGTTTTGATTCTTTACCATTCAATGCTTTTATCATAATAGTACCTACATTTTATATAACATCGCTCAAATATACAGTATTCTTTCTACCTTTTGATAAATAAATAAACATATTACCGTTTATTGTTTCACTTTTATCATTAGTAAAAGTTCTGTAGTCACTTTCATTGTCAGATGGGATAGAGAGAGCGGGAGAGAGAGAGAGAGAGATAAAGAGAGAGAGAGCGCTAGAGATAGATAGAGAGCAAACAGGCTATCTATCTGGTGTTTTTCATTCCAGCTAAACAATAAAGATAAGTGTTCTACATGCTTGCTCGTCACTCAGTTCACAGACCTCCTCCCCCTCTCCATTTCTCTGTTCGCACCGGGTGAAATCCATCCCTCCATCTCTGCCTCTCTAAAATCCATTAGCTAACTCACCCCCTCACCTCCCGCTCTTATTGAACACACTTATTACAGAGAGAGATAACCCCCCCCGCCCACACACACACCTCTCATTAGCACAATGCACAGTAAATTACCAGCAGGAATTACAGTTGATGTACCAGGTCTGTCTGAATCAAAGATCACACAGAGACTTCCATGGTTAAGTCACAGCAATGAATTATGTGTGACAAGAGCACACACGAACGCAAAGAAAAACCTGACCTTCCAGAGAGACAGAACACACGGAGGACAAGCCCCTCCTAACTCTATGTGTTATTACTGGGCAGCAACGATACAAAAGATTGTTTACTGGCATCACACTCCAGAAACTGACGGGTGTCAAACAGAAACTGACTGGTGTCAAACTGAAACTGACTGGTGTCAAACAGAAACTGACTGGTGTCAAACTGAAACTGACTGGTGTCAAACAAAATACTGGTGTCAAAGAACTGACTGGTGTCAAGAAATAGAATTAAACAGAAACTGACTGGTGTCAAACTGAAACTGACTGGTGTCAAACAGAAACTGACTGGTGTCAAACTGAAACTGACTGGTGTCAAACAGAAACTGACTGGTGTCAAACTAAAACTGACTGGTGTCAAACTGAAACTGACTGGTGTCAAACTGAAACTGACGGGTGTCAAATAGAAACTGACCGGTGTTAAACAGAAACTGACTGGTGTTAAACTGAAACTGACTGGTGTCAAACAGAAACTGATTGGTGTTAAACAGAAACTGACCGGTGTCAAACTGAAACTGACTGGTGTCAAACTGAAACTGACGGGTGTCAAATAGAAACTGACCGGTGTTAAACAGAAACTGACTGGTGTCAAACTGAAACTGACTGGTGTCAAACAGAAACTGACTGGTGTCAAACTGAAACTGACTGGTGTCAAACAGAAACTGACTGGTGTCAAATAGAAACTGACCGGTGTTAAACAAAAACTGATTGGTGTTAAACAGAAACTGACCGGTGTCAAACAGAAACGGACTAGTGTCAAACAGAAACTAACTAGTGTCAAACAGAAACTGATTGGTGTTAAACAGAAACTGACCGGTGTCAAACTGAAACTGACTGGTGTCAAACAGAAACTGACTGGTGTCAAACTGAAACTGACTGGTGTCAAACAGAAACTGACTGGTGTCAAATAGAAACTGACCGGTGTTAAACAGAAACTGATTGGTGTTAAACAGAAACTGACCGGTGTCAAACAGAAACTGACTGGTGTCAAACTGAAACTGATTGGTGTCAAACTGAAACTGACTGGTGTCAAACAGAAACTGACTGGTGTCAAATAGAAACTGACCGGTGTCAAACAGAAACTGACTGGTGTCAAACAGAAACTGATTGGTGTTAAACAGAAACTGACCGGTGTTAAACAGAAACTGATTGGTGTTAAACAGAAACTGACCGGTGTCAAACAGAAACTGACTGGTGTCAAACAGAAACGGATTGGTGTCAAACAGAAACTGATTGGTGTTAAACAGAAACTGACTGGTGTCAAACAGAAACTGACTGTTGTCAAACTGAAACTGACTGGTGTCAAACAGAAACTGACTGGTGTCAAACTGAAACTGACTGGTGTCAAACAGAAACTGACTGGTGTCAAACTGAAACTGACTGGTGTCAAACAGAAACTGAGGAATGGCCTTACTACTTTTAATTACCTCCTATATTGACGGCGTCTTTGCCAATTTTGACGACATCGCTATCAAATTGAATCTACTCCATTCAAGTTTATTTAGGTATTTCCAAATTAGCCAGTTTATTTGCACTCAAAGTCCCACCTTTCCAATTCTACCACCCGGATCGTGTTTGGATGCCCTTTTGAAAACACAATTTCAACTAAAGGGACTCATATCACATATTTTTTAGTAGATAATAATGTCCCATCAATTAAAATCCGATCTGAGTGGGAAAAGGAACTTAGTGGAGAGATCTCTGAGGAAGTTTGGAATAGTGCCTTAGGATAAATGGAAGCTCTTCTTGTGCCCAGCTCAGCCTTGTACAGTTTAAGGTGCATCACCATGTCAATTTCAGTAAAGCGAGATTATCCCAAATTCTATCCAAATATTGATGGTACATGTGACAGGTGTAAGAGCTCCTTGGCAGATATGTTCTGGTCCTGTCCCCATCTGGTAGATTACTGGTCCACTATATTCAATACACTTTCTGAAGCATTTGATATAGAGTTGCAGCCCAATGCAGAAATAGCTATTATTGGAGTACCAGACAACAATCCTTCCCTGTCCAATAGACAACTAGATGCCTTTGCCTTTGCCTCATTGTTAGCCCGCAGAAGGATTTTATTGGATTGGAAATCTGTCATACCTCCATTAGCCTCTCTTTGGCACAAAGATTTTATGCTATTCCTAAAATTAGAAAATATTAAGTATACCACTTGAGGGTCAACCAACACATGTTATTCCACCTGGGACCAGATGGTATCCTATTTTAACCAGCTCCATACATTTCCTCTAGATTAGTACTCTTGCCCCCACCCCTTGAGGTTATTGCTGTATAGACCTATAGGATCACCTTCCTCCAGATTAGTGCTCTTGGCCCCACACCCTGCTGTATAGACCTATAGGATCACCTTCCTCCAGATTAGTGCTCTTGGCCCCACACCCTGCTGTATAGACCTATAGGATCACCTTCCTCCAGATTAGTGCTCTTGGCCCCACACCCTGCTGTATAGACCTATAGGATCACCTTCCTCCAGATTAGTGCTCTTGGCCCCACACCCTGCTGTATGGATTTATAGGATCACCTTCCTCCAGATTAGTGCTCTTGGCCCCACACCCTGCTGTATGGATTTATAGGATCACCTTCCTCCAGATTAGTGCTCTTGGCCCCACACCCTGCTGTATGGATTTATAGGATCACCTTCCTCCAGATTAGTGCTCTTGGCCCCACACCCTGCTGTATAGACCTATAGGATCACCTTCCTCCAGATTAGTGCTCTTGGCCCCACACCCTGCTGTATGGATTTATAGGATCACCTTCCTCCAGATTAGTGCTCTTGGCCCCACACCCTGCTGTATAGACCTATAGGATCACCTTCCTCCAGATTAGTGCTCTTGGCCCCACACCCTGCTGTATGGATTTATAGGATCACCTTCCTCCAGATTAGTACTCTTGGCCCCACACCCTGCTGTATAGACCTATAGGATCACCTTCCTCCAGATTAGTACTCTTGGCCCCACACCCTGCTGTATGGATTTATAGGATCACCTGATCACCTGAAACTGTTAGGCTATTATGTGTTTGCTTTGTATTGAAGTGATGTTGTATACTTTTTAAAAAATATATATATACAGTGGGGAGAACAAGTATTTGATACACTGCCGATTTTGCAGGTTTCCCTACTTACAAAGCATGTAGAGGTCTGTAATTTCTATCATAGGTACATTTCAACTGTGAGAGACGGAATCTAAAACAAAAATCCAGAAAATCACATTGTATGATTTTTAAGTAATTAATTTGCATTTTATTGCATGACATAAGTATTTGATCACCTACCAACCAGTAAGATTTCCGGCTCTCACAGACCTGTTAGTTTTTCTTTAAGAAGCCCTCCTGTTCTCCACTCATTACCTGTATTAACTGCACCTGTTTGAACTCGTTACCTGTATAAAATACACCTGTCCACACACTCAATCAAACAGAATCCAACCTCTCCACAATGGCCAAGACCAGAGAGCTGTGTAAGGACATCAGGGATAAAATTGTAGACCTGCTCAAGGCTGGGATGGGCTACAGGACAATAGGCAAGCAGCTTGGTGAGAAGGCAACAACTGTTGGTGCAATTATTAGAAAATGGAAGAAGTTCAAGATGACGGTCAATCACCCTCGGTCTGGAGCTCCATGCAAGATCTCACCTCGTGGGGCATCAATGATCATGAGGAACGTGAGGGATCAGCCCAGAACTACACGGCAGGACCTGGTCAATGACCTGAAGAGAGCTGGAACCACAGTCTCAAAGAAAACCATTAGTAACACACTACGCCTTCATGGATTCAAATCCTGCAGCGCACGCAAGGTCCCCCTGCTCAAGCCAGCGCATGTCCAGGCCCGTCTGAAGTTTGCCAATGACCATCTGGATGATCCAGAGGAGGAATGGGAGAAGGTCATGTGGTCTGATGAGACAGAAATAGAGCTTTTCAGTTTAAATCCACTCGCCGTGTTTGGAGGAAGAAGAAGGATGAGTACAACCCCAAGAACACCATCCCAACCGTGAAGCATGGAGGTGGAAACATCATTCTTTGGGGATGCTTTTCTGCAAAGGGGACAGGACGACTGCACCGTATTGAGGGGAGGATGGATGGGGCCATGTATCGCTAGATCTTGGCCAACAACCTCCTTCCCTCAGTAAGAGCATTGAAGATGGGTCGTGGCTGGGTCTTCCAGCATGACAACGACCCGAATCACACAGCCAGGGCAACTAAGGAGTGGCTCCGTAAGAAGCATCTCAAGGTCCTGGAGTGGCCTAGCCAGTCTCCAGACCGGAACCCAATAGAAAATCTTTGGAGGGAGCTGAAAGTCCGTATTGCCCAGCGACAGCCCCGAAACTGGAGAAGGTCTGTATGGAGGAGTGGGCCAAAATCCCTGCTGCAGTGTGTGCAAACCTGGTCAAGACCTACAGGAAACGTATGATCTCTGTAATTGCAAACAAAGGTTTCTGTACCAAATATTAAGTTCTGCTTTTCTGATGTATCAAATACTTATGTCATGCAATAAAATGCAAATTAATTAGTTAAATATCATACAATGTGATTTTCTGGATTTTTGTTTTAGATTCCGTCTCTCACAGTTGAAGTGTACCTATGATAAAAATGACAGACCTCTACAGGCTTTGTAAGTAGGAAAACCTGCAAAATCGGCAGTGTATCAAATACTTGTTCTCCCCACTGTATATGTAACTCAATGAATTTCCTTCTCTTTAAAAAATGTGTTTGAACGCTTTCTGAGGGGGAAAGGGGGTGATGGGGGGATGTCGAGGGGGGAAGGGGGTGATGGGGGATGTCAAGGGGGAAAGGGGGTGATGGGGGGATGTCAAGGGGGAAGGGGGTGATGGGGGATTTCGAGGGGGGAAGGGGGTGATGGGGGGATGTCAAGGGGGAAAGGGGGTGATGGGGGATGTTGAGGGGGAAAGGGGGTGATGGGGGATGTTGAGGGGGAAGGGGGTGATGGGGGATGTCAAGGGGGAAAGGGGGTGATGGGGGATGTTGAGGGGGAAAGGGGGTGATGGGGGATGTCGAGGGGGAAAGGGGTGATGGGTGATGTCAAGGGGGAAAGGGGGTGATGGGGGATGTCGAGGGGGAAAGGGGGTGATGGGGGATGTCAAGGGGGAAAAGGGGGTGATGGGGGATGTTGAGGGGAAGGGGGTGATGGGGGATGTCAAGGGGGAAAGGGGGTGATGGGGGATGTTGAGGGGGAAAGGGGGTGATGGGGGATAAAAAGAGGGAAAATGTACAATGTCTTAATGTTTTATCTACCATTTTCTGTGAATAAAAATATACTATAAAAAAAGAAAGAAAACCTCAACTTTTCTGTGTGTGTGTGTGTGTGTGTGTGTTTCGCTACATGCTGAATCCAAGAGAAGCCGTTAGAGTCGCTCCCTAATTAAAATCATTAGGCTCCAGGACTGGTTTTGTCAGCGTAACGCCCATCATTCAATTTCCTCCCCTTTACTGCTAACACCTCAGTGTATCTACATCCCCCTTTACTGCTAACACCTCAGTGTATCTACATCCCACTTTACTGTGTCAGCAGACAATCAGCTCTGTGATTACATCAAACAACCCTTACAGTGCTGAGACCACAGGCTACACTTAGCCAGTTAGTGCCCATTGCTGATAGACACACACGCACATACACACACACGCACATACACACACACACACACACACACACACACACACACACACACACACACACACACACACACACACACACACACACACACACACACACACACACACACCGTCTAACGATCACAGATTGCATTTCATTAGTGCTTCCTGGTCGATTTCCCTTTTTGCGTTTCTGAACCCTGGAGTAACCGCGGAGACCCCGGAACACTGTGAGGTCTGCAGAATCCTCCGATCCGCCTTTTTTTAAACAAGTTAATCCAATCACAGCTTCCTAATTGACATAGACAAATTATAAAAAAGTTATACAGTGGGGAAAAAAAGTATTTAGTCAGCCACCAATTGTGCAAGTTCTCCCACTTAAAAAGATGAGAGAGGCCTGTAATTTTCATCATAGGTACACGTCAACTATGACAGACAAAATTAGAAAAAGAAATCCAGAAAATCACATTGTAGGATTTTTAATGAATTTATTTGCAAATTATGGTGGAAAATAAGTGTTTGGTCAATAACAAAAGTTTCTCAATACTTTGTTATATACCCTTTGTTGGCAATGACACAGGTCAAACGTTTTCTGTAAGTCTTCACAAGGTTTTCACACACTGTTGCTGGTATTTTGGCCCATTCCTCCATGCAGATCTCCTCTAGAGCAGTGATGTTTTAGGGCTGTCGCTGGGCAACACAGACTTTCAACTCCCTCCAAAGATTTTCTATGGGGTTGAGATCTGGAGACTGGCTAGGCCACTCCAGGACCTTGAAATGCTTCTTACGAAGCCACTCCTTCGTTGCCCGGGCGGTGTGTTTGGGATCATTGTCATGCTGAAAGACCCAGCCACGTTTCATCTTCAATGCCCTTGCTGATGGAAGGAGGTTTTCACTCAAAATCTCACGATACATGGCCCCATTCATTCTTTCCTTTACACGGATCAGTCGTCCTGGTCCCTTTGCAGAAAAATAGCCCCAAAGCATGATGTTTCCACCCCCATGCTTCACAGTAGGTATGGTGTTCTTTGGATGCAACTCAGCATTCTTTGTCCTCCAAATACGATGAGTTGAGTTTTTACCAAAAAGTTATATTTTGGTTTCATCTGACCATATGACATTCTCCCAATCCTCTTCTGGATCATCCAAATGCACTCTAGCAAACTTCAGACGGGCCTGGACATGTACTGGCTTAAGCAGGGGGACACGTCTGGCACTGCAGGATTTGAGTCCCTGGCGGCGTAGTGTGCTACTGATGGTAGGCTTTGTTACTTTGGTCCCAGCTCTCTGCAGGTCATTCACTAGGTCCCCCCGTGTGGTTCTGGGATTTTTGCTCACCGTTCTTGTGATCATTTTGACCCCACAGGGTGAGATCTTGCGTAGAGCCCCAGATCGAGGGAGATTATCAGTGGTCTTGTATGTCTTCCATTTCCTAATAATTGCTCCCACAGTTGATTTCTTCAAACCAAGCTGCTTACCTATTGCAGATTCAGTCTTCCCAGCCTGGTGCAGGTCTACACTTGTGTTTCAGGTGTCCTTTGACAGCTCTTTGGTCTTGGCCATAGTGGAGTTTGGAGTGTGACTGTTTGAGGTTGTGGACAGGTGTCTTTTATACTGATAACAAGTTCAAACAGGTGCCATTAATACAGGTAACGAGAGGAGGACAGAGGAGCCTCTTAAAGAAGAAGTTACAGGTCTGTGAGAGCCAGAAATCTTGCTTGTTTGTAGGTGACCAAATACTTATTTTCCACCATAATTTGCAAATAAATTCATAAAAAATCCTACAATGTGATTTTCTGGATTTTTTTTCCTCAATTTGTCTGTCATAGTTGACGTGTACCTATGATGAAAATTACAGGCCTCTCTCATCTTTTTAAGTGGGAGAACTTGCACAATTGGTGGCTGACTAAATACTTTTTTTCCCCACTGTACTTTTTTGCTGATCATTTTAAATGCATATGATGACTCAATTAATTGTTGTGGGCGTGTGCAGTATGCACATTTTATATTTATTTATTTAACCTTTATTTAACTAGGCAAGTCAGTTAAGAACAAATTCTTATTTACAATGATGGCCTACCGAAAGGCAAAAGGCCTCCTGCAGGGACGGGGGCTAGGATTAAAAATAAAACACACGTCACGACAAGCTAGACACCACAACACTACATAAAGAGAGACCTAAGACAATAACACAGCATGGCAGCAACACATGACAACACAGCATGGTAGCAACACATGACAACAACACGGTAGCAACACAACATGGCAGCAGCACAACATGGTAGCAGCACAAAACATGGTACAAACATTATTGGGCACAGACAACAGCACAAAGGGCAAGAAGGTAGAGACAGCAATACATCACGCGAAGCAGCCACAAGTATCAGTAAGAATGTCCATGATTGAGTCTTTGAGATGGAGATAAAACTGTCCAGTTTGAGTGTTTTTTGCAGCTCGTTCCAGTCGCTAGCTGCAGCGAATTGAAAAGAGGAGCGACCCAGGAATGTGTGTGCTTTGGGGACCTTTAACAGGATGTGACTGGCAGAACGGATGTTGTATGTGGAGGATGAGGGCTGCAGTAGGTATCTCAGATAGGGGGGAGTGAGACCTACGAGGGTTTAATAAATAAGCATCAACCAGTGTGTCTTGCGACGGGTATACAGAGATGACCAATTTATAGAGTATAGAGTGCAGTGATGTGTCCTATAAGGAGCATTGGTGGCAAATCTGATGGCTAAATGGTAAAGAACATCTAGCCGCTCGAGAGCACCCTTACCTGCCGATCTATAAATTTCACCTCCGTAATTTAGCATGGGTAGGCTGGTCATCTGAATGAGGGTTCGTCTGGCAGCTGGGGTGAAATAGGAGTGATTATGATAGAGGAAACCAAGTCTAGATTCAACCTTAGCCTGCAGCTTGGATATGTGCTGAGAGAAGGACAGTGTACCGTCAAGCCATACTCCCAAGTACTTGTATGAGGTGACTACCTCAAGCTCTAAACCCTCAGATGTAGTAATCACACCGGTGGGGAGAGGGGCATTCTTCTTACCGAACCACATTACCTTTGTTTTGGAGGTGTTCAGAAAAAGGTTAAGGGCAGAGAAAGCTTGTTGGACACTAAGAAAGCTTTATTGTAGAGCAATTAGCCCAAAATCCGGGGAGGGGCCAGCTGAGTATAAGACTGTATCATCTGCACATAAATGCATGAGAGAGCTTCCTACTGCCTGAGCTATGTTGTTGATGTAAATTGAAAAAAGCGTGGGGCCTAGGATCGAGCCTTGGGGTACTCCCTTAGTGACAGGCAGTGGCTGAGACAGCAGATGTTCTGACTTTATACACTGCACTCTTTGAGAGAAGTAGTTAGCAAACCAGGCCAAAAACCCCTCAGAGACACCAATACTCCTTAGCCGGCCCACAAGGATGGAATGGTCTACCGTATCAAAAGCTTTGGCCAAGTCAATAAAAATAGCAGCACAACATTGCTTAGAATCAAGGGCAATGGTGACATCATTTAGGACCTTTAAGTTGCAGTGACACATCCATAACCTGAGCAGAAACCAGATTGCATACCAGAGAGAATACTATAGACAAGAAAGCCAGTCAGTTGATTATTGACAAGTTTTTACAACACTTTTGAAAAACAAGGCAAAATAGAAATTGGCCTATAACAGTTAGGATCACATTGATCTCCCCCTTTAAATAAAGGACGCACAGTGGCTGACTTCCAAGCAATGGGAACCTCCCCAGAGAGGAGAGACAGGTTAAAAAGGTCAGAGATAGGCTTGGCGATGATAGGGGCTGCAACCTTAAAGAAGAAAGGGTCTAAACCATCTGACCCAGACGTTGTTTTGGGGTCAAGTTTAAGGAGCTCCTTTAGCACCTCGGACTCAGTGACCGCCTGCAGGGAGAAACTTTGTAGTGTGGCAGGGGAAAAAGAGGGAGGAGCATCGAGGCTAGTTGCGTTAGAAGGGCTGGGAGATTAGGAAATGTTGGACGGGCAAGGAGGCATGGCTGAGTCAAATAGGAATCCTGATTTAATGAGGTGGTGATTAAAGAGCTCAGCCATGCGCTCCTTGTCAGTAACAACCACATCCTCAACATTAAGGGACATGGGCAGCTGTGAGGAGGAGGGTTTATTCTCCAGGTCTTTCACCGTTTTCCAGAACTTCTTGGGGTTAGACCCACAGAGAGAGAACTGTTCCTTAAAGTAACTAACTTTAGCCTTCCAGATAGCCTGAGTGCACTTATTTCACATTTGCCTGAACGACAGCCAGTCAGCCTGAGTATGCGTGTGCCGAGCCTTTCGCCAAATGGAATTAATGACCCCAGAATCATCATTAACTTATAAGTTTAGGAAGCTGGTAGATACTGTCTGGCTCTGGCTCTTAGTTCCTCTTGGTGCTGAATTGACACCTGGTACAGTGCCTTGCAAAAGTATTCATCCCTCTTGGCGTTTTTCCTATTTTGTTGCATTACAACCTGTAATTTAAATTGAATTTTATTTGGATTTCATGTAATGGACATACATCAAATAGTCCAAATTGGTGAAGTGAAATGAAATAAATAACTTATTTCAAAAATTTGTAAAAATAAATAACGGAAAAGTGGTGCGTGCATATGTATTCACCCCCTTTGCTATGAAGCCCCTAAATAAGAAGTCACATAATTTGTTAAATAAAGTCCACCTGTGTGTAATCTAAGTGTCACAAGCTCTGTCACATGATCTCAGTATATAGACACCTGTTCTGAAAGGCCCCAGAGTCTGCAACACCACTAAGCAAGGGGCACCACCAAGCAAGCAGCACCATGAAGACCAAGGAGCTCTCCAAACAGGTCAGGGAAAAAGTTGCGGAGAAGTACAGATCAGGGTTGGGTTATAAAAAAATATCAGAAACTTTGAACATCCCACGGAGCATGGAAAGAATATGTCACCACAACAAACCTGCCAAGAGAGGGCCGCCCACCAAAACCACTTTAAGCCAAACACTCCACAGAGCTGGGCTTTACGGAAGAGTGGCCAGAAAAAAGCCATTGCTTAAAGAAAAAAATAAACAAACACATTTGGTGTTCACCAAAAGGAATGTGGGAGACTCCCCAAACATATGGAAGAAGGTACTCTGGTCAGATGAGACTAAAATTGAGCTTTTTGGCCATCAAGGAAAATGCTAGGTCTGGCATTAAACCCAACACCATTAAACCCAACACCTCTCATCACCCCGAGAACACCACCCCCACAGTGAAGCATGGTGGTTGCAGCATCATGCTGTGGGGATGTTTTTCATCGGCAGGAACTGGGAAACTGGTCAGAATTGAAGGAATGATGGATGACACTAAATACAGGGAAATTCTTGAGGGAAACCTGTTTCAGTCTTCCAGAGATTTGAGACTGTGACGGAGGTTCACCTTCCAGCAGGACAATGACCCTAAGCATACTGCTAAAGCAACACTTGAGTGTTTTAAAACATTTAAATGTCTTGGAATGGCCTAGTCAAAGCCCAGACCTCAATCCAATTCAGAATCTGCGGTATGACTTAAAGATTGCTGTACACCAGCGGAACCCATCCAACTTGAAGGAGCTGGAGCAGTTTTTCCTTGAAGAATGGGCAAAAATCCCAGTGGCTAGATGTGGAAGCTTATAGGGACATACCCCAAGAGACTTGCAGCTGTAATTGCTGCAAAAGGTGGCTCTACAAAGTATTGACTTTGGGTGGGTGAATAGTTATGAACGCTCAAGTTTTCTGTATTTTTGTCTTATGTCTTGTTTGTTTCACAAAAAAAAATATTTCGCATCTTCAAAGTGGTAGGCATGTTGTGTAAATCAAATGATACAAACCCCCCAAAAATCCATTTTAATTCCAGGTTGTAAGGCAACAAAATAGGAAAAATGCCAAGGGGGGTGAATACTTTCGCAAGCCACTGTATGTAAAGGACATAATCACAGAAAACGATGATACCATGGTATAATCATATTTCAACGTTCCAAAATCCGATGTTTCCAGCCGTTGGATAAACATCAAATATCACCCGGACACACAGAGAATTCTTCCCAAAAACACAACATAGGAGAGTGAGAAGTTATTTTACAGCTGAATTTTCATCAAAAGATGATAACAATCTATACAGTAGATTTTATTTAATGCACTTCACCTAACGAACCAGTGTATTCAGACACACCAGAGTGAAAAAAAACACCAGCTATCTGGTTCAGATGTTTTTGTCTCCTCAATACAAAACTGTATAATTAAGATGAAACACTGTACAAAGCAGCATTTGTCACGACTTCCCCCGAAGCTGCCTCCTCTCCTGGTTCGGGCAGGCTTCGGTGTTCGTCGTCACCGGCCTTCTAGCCACTGCTGCTCCTCATCTCATCATTCCATTTGTTTTGTCTTGTTTATTACACACACCTGATTCATATCCCCTCATCAGTACTTGAATAAGTGTTCCCTCTGCCCCCTTTGTGTGTGATTGTTTATTGTGAGGAGAGTGTAGCTCGGTTAAGCTCTGTGTATTTTTTATTGCCGGGGTATTTTCCCCGTGTGCCTTGTTGGTTCCAGTGCACTGGACTGTTTTGGAGCATTACTGCATAGCTCTGTATTCCGGAATACATTCTGTTATTCTGTGATTTACCCTCCTGCGCCTGACTCCTTCAAATCACCCATGACAGCCTTTGTGATTCCAACTAGAGGTTAGTTCATTTGAAACAGACACCAACCCCGCCTAGATCTGAACAGCATGGTGAAAGCATCACACCAACCCCTCCTAGATCTGAACAGACGCCTAGCAACAGGCCTAGCAACAGGCAGTCTTCTGCTTAAACAGGTGTTTTCTAAAGACTAAACACAACTCTCAAGAAGAGAGAGTGCTATTCTCTGTCCGGCAACAGCTTGAAGACGCACAACGGACGGATAGAGAGAAAAATATATCAAAGAAAACACTACAAAGTTTGATCAGTCAGCTGCTGGAGGAAAAGACAGGGAGAGAAGAAGAGAAGAAGAGAAAAGAAGAGAGATGGAGAAAAGGGATGCGAGGGAGAGGGAGAAGAGGTGGAGGAGGGGGAGAAGAGGAGAGGGAGAGGAGGGAGAGGAGGTGGAGGAGAGGGAGAGGAGGTGGAGGAGAGGGAGAAGAGGTGGAGGAGAGGGAGAGGAGGTGGAGGAGAGGGAGAAGAGGTGGAGGAGAGGGAGAGGAGGTGGAGGAGAGGGAGAAGAGGTGGAGGAGAGGGAGAAGAGGTGGAGGAGAGGGAGAGGAGGTGGAGGAGAGGGAGAGGAGGAGGAGGAGAGGGAGAAGAGGTGGAGGAGAGGGAGAGGAGATAGAGGAGGTGGAGGAGAGGGAGAAGAGGTGGAGGAGAGGGAGAGGAGGTGGAGGAGAGGGAGAGGAGGTGGAGGAGAGGGAGAGGAGGTGGAGGAGAGGGAGAGGAGGAAATGGTTGATTATACTTTGAAGTGATAAGTCCAGCATGGATTGATGTTTAGATTAGAAAAGGACAGTTGGTGGAAATCCTAACTAACTGCTATCAGAATAAGATGCTGCTTTTGGACATAACATTTTAAACATTTTCAAATCAGGAAAAACTCATCTTTTATTAACCTACAAATACTAAAAGAAATGACGACATTTTTGGATGGGAAATAACAAATGGAAACATGGCTAGACAATACAGCACCAAATAAACTAGGTACAAAATAAAATTTAAATAAAATATGAGATCACATTTACACAGTGGGTGACAAAACATAACTCTGTGACACTTTGACACTTTTAAACTGACACAGAACAAAATAGAATTAGGGTCAAGAAGAAATGCAAAATGTACAAACACATTTACATTTGACATTTTAGTCATTTAGCAGACGCTCTTATCCAGAGCGACTTACAGTTAGTGAGTGCATACATTTTTCATACTGGCCCCCCGTGGGAATCGAACCCACAACCCTGGCATTGCAAGCGCCATGCTCTACCAACTGAGCTACAAAAGATAAATACATTATTTAAATTATCACTTTATACAGAACTCCCCCTTTTGTCTCCAAATCCGTGCTTCTCATTTTTGCAAAGTATACAGTAGATGATGAGAGCTTGACAATGCAGTGAAATTACCATCTGTGTCGAGAGCTGCCTTTAGACATATTAATGTTAAAGTATAACTTTGGTAAAACAAAGTAAAATAAATCCAATCATAAACCCATCATTTAGATATTTATACACACAAATATATTACATAAATAGTACTTATAATCAGATATTTTATAAAATGTGTTTTCTGAATGAAACTAAAAGGGAATTGCACATCTCTGATTCAATTTCTGTGATAAGTTAGCATCAAAACGTTTTTTCAAAATTGTAGAAGTTATCTTTCAGCTCAGTCTGTTTGAATCCTTTAAAGGGGCATTCCGCAGTTGAATCAATAACACAATATTTTCCCCACCACTGTTTCAGTAAAATGCTGAGAGATGGAGAAATGTAACCACTCTCAAATTCATAGACATGGCTATGGATGCAAGTAGCAACCATCCATGATATGGAAATTATAATTTTATCCGTGTTTTGAGGCTATACATTGTTTGTTTACAGTTACTAAATGTAAACTGATACAAGACAGCTTTGTTACAACCCTTCTTAACTCCTATCCAGTCATGTTAGAGCTATCCACTCACACAAACCCTTACAGCCAATCATCTTCAGTGTTGTTTGTATGTGTTACAGTCTGTAAGAAGGCACACAAAAGATCAAACTTAAACATCATACCAATAAATACGCAGAAAACATAAATAAATGCTTTTGTCATGAGGTCAGTCATATTGTCACTGAATTGTTGTGTGGACAGGGTCATGAGATCATCAATATTATCACTCAATTGTGGTGTGGACAGGGTCATGAGACATCTTACAGTCTTTCGTCAATTCCATTAAATAAAATTCAGTTCAATTCAGTTCAATTCAGTTCAATTGAATTCAAATAACTTTATTATTCGACTCCAATTTTTTATATTTTTGTCCTCTTCTTCTCCTTCTTCCTTCCAATGAGATTCCTTCTAGAAAGGCCCGAGTTTAACAAGGCTTCCTTTTTTAGTTCAGTGTTCTGTTCAGGTCCAGAGGGTTGGAGTGTGAGACAGAGACACGTCAGACATGTTCTCTCCCTGTCAACATTCCCAAATCCTCAACGTTCACAGATCTTCTACATGGATGGAACAATCATCCCGGGAATCACTGTTTGTGGGAAGAGAGGAACGGGATCAAGACAGAGACAGAGAGAGAGAGAGAGAGAGAGAGAGAGAGAGAGAGAGAGAGAGAGAGAGAGAGAGAGAGAGAGAGAGAGAGAGAGAGAGAGAGAGAGAGAGAGAGAGAGAGAGAGAGAGAGAGAGAGAGAGAGAGAGAGAGAGAGAGGGAGAGAGAGGTAGAGGGAGAGAGAGAGAGAGAGAGAGAGAGCGAGAGAGAGAGAGATAGACAGAGAGAGAGAGGTAGAGAGAGTGAGAGAGAGAGAGAGAGAGAGAGAGAGAGAGAGAGAGAGAGAGAGAGAGAGAGAGAGAGAGAGAGAGAGAGAGAGAGAGAGAGATAGAGGGAGAGAGAGAGAGAGAGAGAGAGAGAGAGAGAGAGAGAGAGAGAGAGAGAGAGAGAGGTTAGTCTGTGTTTCATCTGTTATGTGAATATATTTAGATTGGAGTCATGACTGTGGTATTGAAGTGACTGGTATTATAGATGAAGAAAATAGTCAGTTGGTTTTCTAGATAAAACAGTTTTCTTCTAATCAAACTCTCCCCTTAACTTCCTTAATGCTACCTCTCACTGACTGCCTTTTTTCTCTCCCTCCCCTGCTCACACCCCCTAGCCCCCTCCTCACCCCTGTTCTCCTTCCCCCTCCTCCCCCTCCCCTCCCCCCTTGACACAGAGGCCGCATCCTCATTCCCCCTCCCCCTCTACACTGAGACCACCACAAAGGGAATATTTCATACATCATTTTGACCCTGTATTGATTCCTGTTCCACTCCAATCCACACATTCTCTGCTTATGTCCTAAGTGTCTCCAGCTCTGTTGGATTAATGAAGGAACAGTCTGTGTGTGTTTTGTGTGTCTGAGCAGCAGACCGATGGCCAGGTCACTGTGGTCAGCTGTCATCAACATGTAGAGCGGAAGAGAGGGAGAGAGGGAGAGAGGGAGAGAGGGAGAGATGGAGAGATGGAGAGAGGAAGAGAGGGAGAGAGGGAGAGAGGAAGAGAGGGAGAGGGAGAGAGGGAGAGAGGAAGAGAGGGAGAGAGGGAGAGAGGAAGAGAGGGAGATGAAGAGAGGAAGAGAGGGAGAGGGGAGAGGAAGAGAGGAAGAGAGGGAGAGAGGGAGAGGAAGAGAGGAAGAGAGGGAGAGGAAGAGAGGAAGAGAGGGAGAGAGGGAGAGATGGAGAGAGGGAGAGAGGGAGAGATGGAGAGAGGGAGAGAGGGAGAGATGGAGAGAGGGAGAGATGAAGAGAGGGAGAGAAGAAGAAAGGGAGAGAGGAAGAGAGGGAGAGGGAGAGAGGGAGAGAGGGAGAGAGGAAGAGAGGGAGAGAGGGAGAGGGAGAGAGGAAGAGAGGGAGAGAGGAAGAGAGGGAGAGAGGGAGAGATGGAGAGATGGAGAGAGGGAGAGAGGGACAGAGGGAGAGATGGAGAGAGGGAGAGATGGAGAGAGGGAGAGAGGGAGAGATGGAGAGAGGGAGAGAGGGAGAGATGGAGAGAGGGAGAGATGAAGAGAGGGAGAGAAGAAGAAAGGGAGAGAGGAAGAGAGGGAGAGGGAGAGAGGGAGAGAGGGAGAGAGGGAGAGAGGGAGAGAGGAAGAGAGGGAGAGAGGGAGAGGGAGAGAGGAAGAGAGGGAGAGAGGAAGAGAGGGAGAGAGGGAGAGATGGAGAGATGGAGAGAGGGAGAGAGGGACAGAGGGAGAGATGGAGAGAGGGAGAGATGGAGAGAGGAAGAGAGGGAGAGAGGGAGAGAGGGAGAGACCTTATGGCAGACTAAAGCAGTAGATACACCTTATGGTAGACTAAAGCAGTAGATAGACCTTATGGTAGACTAAAGCAGTAGATAGAGATTATGGTAGAGAGGAAGAGAGGGAGAGGGAGAGAGGAAGAGAGGGAGAGGGAGAGAGGGAGAGAGGGAGAGAGGGAGAGAGGAGAGAGGGAGATAGGGAGATAGGGAGATAGGGAGAGAGGAAGAGAGGGAGAGAGGGAGAGAGGGAGAGAGGAAGAGAGGGAGAGGGAGAGAGGGAGAGAGGAAGAGAGGGAGAGAGGGAGAGAGGAAGAGAGGGAGATGAAGAGAGGAAGAGAGGAAGAGAGGGAGAGGGGAGAGGAAGAGAGGAAGAGAGGGAGAGAGGGAGAGGAAGAGAGGAAGAGAGGGAGAGGAAGAGAGGAAGAGAGGGAGAGAGGGAGAGATGGAGAGAGGGAGAGAGGGAGAGATGGAGAGAGGGAGAGAGGGAGAGATGGAGAGATGAAGAGAGGGAGAGAAGAAGAAAGGGAGAGAGGAAGAGAGGGAGAGGGAGAGAGGGAGAGAGGGAGAGAGGGAGAGAGGAAGAGAGGGAGAGAGGGAGAGGGAGAGAGGAAGAGAGGGAGAGAGGAAGAGAGGGAGAGAGGGAGAGATGGAGAGATGGAGAGAGGGAGAGAGGGACAGAGGGAGAGATGGAGAGAGGGAGAGATGGAGAGAGGGAGAGAGGGAGAGATGGAGAGAGGGAGAGAGGGAGAGATGGAGAGAGGGAGAGATGAAGAGAGGGAGAGAAGAAGAAAGGGAGAGAGGAAGAGAGGGAGAGGGAGAGAGGGAGAGAGGGAGAGAGGAAGAGAGGGAGAGAGGGAGAGGGAGAGAGGAAGAGAGGGAGAGAGGAAGAGAGGGAGAGAGGGAGAGATGGAGAGATGGAGAGAGGGAGAGAGGGACAGAGGGAGAGATGGGAGAGAGGGAGAGATGGAGAGAGGAAGAGAGGGAGAGAGGGAGAGAGGGAGAGAGGGAGAGACCTTATGGCAGACTAAAGCAGTAGATACACCTTATGGTAGACTAAAGCAGTAGATAGACCTTATGGTAGACTAAAGCAGTAGATAGAGATTATGGTAGAGAGGAAGAGAGGGAGAGGGAGAGAGGAAGAGAGGGAGAGGGAGAGAGGGAGAGAGGGAGAGAGGGAGAGAGGGAGATAGGGAGATAGGGAGATAGGGAGATAGGGAGAGAGGAAGAGAGGGAGAGAGGGAGAGAGGGAGAGAGGGAGAGAGGGTGAAATGGAGAGATGGAGAGGGAGAGAGGGAGAGAGGTAGAGAGGGAGAGAGGAAGAGAGGAAGAGAGGGAGAGGGAGAGAGGGAGAGAGGGACAGAGGGAGAGATGGAGAGAGGGAGAGATGGAGAGAGGAAGAGAGGGAGAGACCTTATGGCAGACTAAAGCATTAGATACACCTTATGGTAGACTAAAGCAGTAGATAGACCTTATGGTAGACTAAAGCAGTAGATATACATTATGGTAGACTAAAGCAGTGGATAGACATTATGGTAGACTAAAGCAGTAGATAGACCTTATGGTAGACTAAAGCAGTAGATAGACATTATGGTAGACTAAAGCAGTAGATAGACCTTATGGTAGACTAAAGCAGTAGATATACATTATGGTAGACTAAAGCAGTAGATATACATTATGGTAGACTAAAGCAGTACATAGACATTATGGTAGACTAAAGCAGTAGATAGACCTTATGGTAGACTAAATCAGTAGATAGACCTTATGGTAGACTAAAGCAGTAGATAGACATTATGGTAGACTAAAGCAGTAGATATACCTTATGGTAGACTAAAGCAGTAGATAGACCTTATGGTAGACTAAAGCAGTAGATAGACATTATGGTAGACTAAAGCAGTAGATAGACATTATGGTAGACTAAAGCAGTACATAGACCTTATCGTAGACTAAAGCAGTAGATAGACCTTATGGTAGACTAAAGCAGTAGATAGACATTATGGTAGACTAAAGCAGTAGATAGACATTATGGTAGACTAAAGCAGTACATAGACCTTATCGTAGACTAAAGCAGTAGATAGACCTTATGTTAGACTAAAGCAGTAGATAGACCTTATGGTAGACTAAAGCAGTAGATAGACATTATGGTAGACTAAAGCAGTAGATAGACATTATGGTAGACTAAAGAAGTACATAGACCTTATGGTAGACTAAAGCAGTAGATATACATTATGGTAGACTACAGCAGTAGATAGACATTATGGTAGACTAAAGCAGTACATAGACCTTATGGTAGACTAAAGCAGTAGATAGACCTTATGGTAGACTAAAGCAGTAGATAGACCTTATGGTAGACTAAAGCAGTAGATAGACCTTATGGTAGACTAAAGCAGTAGATAGACATTATGGTAGACTAAAGCAGTAGATAGACCTTATGGTAGACTAAAGCAGTAGATAGACATTATGTTAGACTAAAGCAGTACATAGACCTTATGGCAGACTAAAGCAGTGGTTGGATCTTATGGCAGACTAAAGCAGTAGATAGACCTTATGGTAGACTAAAGCAGTAGATAGACCGTATGGTAGACTAAAGCAGTAGATAGACATTATGGTAGACTAAAGCAGTAGATAGACCTTATGGTAGACTAAAGCAGTAGATAGACATTATGTTAGACTAAAGCAGTACATAGACCTTATCGTAGACTAAAGCAGCGGTTGGATCTTATGGCAGACTAAAGCAGTGGTTGGACCTTATGGCAGACTAAAGCAGTAGATAGACCTTATGGTAGACTAAAGCAGTGGTTGGATCTTATGGCAGACTAAAGCAGTGGTTGGATCTTATGGCAGACTAAAGCAGTGGTTGGACCTTATGGCAGACTAAAGCAGTGGTTGGACCTTATGGCAGACTAAAGCAGTGGTTGGACCTTATGGCAGACTAAAGCAGTGGTTGGACCTTATGGCAGACTAAAGCAGTGGTTGGACCTTATGGCAGACTAAATCAGTGGTTGGACCTTATGGCAGACTAAAGCAGTGGTTGGATCTTATGGCAGACTAAAGCAGTGGTTGGACCTTATGGCAGACTAAAGCAGTGGTTGGACCTTATGGCAGACTAAAGCAGTGGTTGGACCTTATGGCAGACTAAAGCAGTGGTTGGACCTTATGGCAGACTAAAGCAGTGGTTGGACCTTATGGCAGACTAAAGCAGTGGTTGGATCTTATGGCAGACTAAAGCAGTGGTTGGACCTTATGGCAGACTAAAGCAGTGGTTGGACCTTATGGTAGACTAAAGCAGTGGTTGGACCTTATGGCAGACTAAAGCAGTGGTTGGACCTTATGGTAGACTAAAGCAGTGGTTGGACCTTATGGCAGACTAAAGCAGTGGTTGGACCTTATGGCAGACTAAAGCAGTGGTTGGACCTTATGGCAGACTAAAGCAGTGGTTGGATCTTATGGCAGACTAAAGCAGTGGTTGGACCTTATGGCAGACTAAAGCAGTGGTTGGACCTTATGGCAGACTAAAGCAGTGGTTGGATCTTATGGCAGACTAAAGCAGTGGTTCCCACATGTTTCACTGTTTCCCTGCTGTGACCAACCTGAAGGATTTAGGGGTTTTCTTATGATCCACAAAGTCAACACAACAGGCCTCTCTGTAGTGCAAAAACGATTAAGCTATTTTCAGCTATCTTTAGTATTAGCCGCAACACACCACTCGATCCCTCTCATCATGTGAGAAACAACTGGACTAGAGGAAGACAAATAAAAAGGACACCCTGTGGAGATGGAATGATGGAGGATGGAGTGAACCAATATCATCTACAGAAAACCATGAGAGGGAGGAGAAGAGCAGGATGGATGGGTGATTAAATGGAGAGAGAGAGAGAGAGAGAGAGAGAGAGAGAGAGAGAGAGAGAGAGAGAGAGAGAGAGAGAGAGAGAGAGAGAGAGAGAGAGAGAGAGAGAGAGAGAGAGAGAGAGAGAGAGAGAGCTGACGTACTTCAGGAGAAGGACAGACCCTGAAGAGAGCTGGAGGAGGAGTACTTGCTAGAGTCCACAAAAGACTGATCTACTGGAAGGGAGGAAGAGAGTGAGATAGAAAGAGGGGGAGGCCGAGAAGGAAGAAGAAGGAGAAGAAGGAGAAGAAGAAGAAGAAGAAGAAGAAGAAGAAGAAGTGGGAGACGAGGGTAAAGAAAACAACAACATTATTATAAACGGGGATGGGGGTATCGAGAGAGGTATAGAGTTGGCTTGACTCTAGCTAACTCACCAACAGGCCATAGACTAATTGCCCAACTGTCCATAGACTAATTGGCTAACTGTCCATCAACTAATTACTGCCTCGCTAACATGTGGCGGCAGGTAGCTTAGTGGTTAAGAGCGTTATGCCAGTAACCGGAAGGTCGCTGATTCTAATCCCCAAGCCGACTAGGTGAAAAATCTGTCGATGTGCCCTTGAGCAAGGCACTTAACCCTAATTGCTCCTGTAAGTCGCTCTGGATAAGAGTGTCTGCTAAATGACTAAAATGTAAATGTAATGTGAACTAGCCAACAAGCTAAGTAGCCAACATGCTAACTAGCCAACATGCTAGCTCACCTTGCAGTCCGTTAGCAATAGCGCTGGTGCAGGTGAGTGGAGGGGAGGTCTGCGGCCGTACAACAGGGGCGAAGGCGCTCTTCTGTTTGACCGCAGCAGACACCATGTTGGCCGGAGAGAAGGAGAATATGCCTGAAGAACTACTGCAGTTGGAGGGAAGATTGGTGGAGGAGGCCATGGTGGGACTGGAGGGAACGACTGGAAGAGAGAGAGAGAGGAGGAGGAGGGAGAGGTGGGAGAGAGAGAGGGAGGTGGAAAGAAAGATGGAAAGGGGAGAGAGAGTGGGATTGAGGGGGAGGACAGGAAAGAAAGAAGGAACAAGGAGGATAGAGACAGGGTTAGAGAGAGGGACGGGAACAGAGGGGGAGGCGAGAGGAACAGAAGGGGACTGGTCAACGGATGACAACAAGAGGGATAACAGGACTCAGTTCAGCAGTTATTGGTCTTACACACAACAGGACTCAGTTCAGCTGTTATTGATCTTACAGACTCAGTTCAGCTGTTATTGATCTTACAGACAACAGGACTCAGTTTAGCTGTTATAGATCTTACAGACTCAGTTGAGTTGTTATTGATCTTACAGACAACCCAGCAAACCGGGAACATTCCCAGAACATTAGATAAGATTCCCATTAGTTAGGGCTTTATCTAACAATTAGGATGATAACAATTGTATTCATTTTTTAAATGTTTTAAATGAAATATCCTTGTAATATTCTCCTAACATTCACTAAAATGTTGTGCACAACATCTGTAACAACCACTACAGAACATTCCCCAAAAGTTGTCATTAGGTTTCCAGGTAATGTAATAACACAATGTACCAGTAATGTTTTCCCAGCAAACCAAAATTGGTTCTGTGAAAGTTCCTAGAACATTAGCTAGGTTGTGGTAAATATTCTTAGAACACAAAAACTGTCCAGTCATGGTGATGATTATACGTTTGTATAAAACATTCGTCTGATGTGCCAAGAACGTTTCCAGAACACATTTAGTCTGTTCTTTAAAGGTTCCCAGAATGTTCCATTAGGTTGTGGGAACAGCCTGGTGGGAACATTGTGGGGACATCACAAAAGATATGTTCCCAAAACACAAAAAACTGTCCAGTTATGCGGTTGATTCCACACTGCTCTGAGTTCTTTAAAGGTTCCCAGAACATTTAATTAGGTTGTGGGAACAGTGTGGATACATTACAAGAGATAGGTTCCCATAACACATAATATGCTCAGTTACATTTTATAGGTCTGCCCATCCTGACAAACCCTCACCACTACCACGTAAAGTCATAAGCTCCGTCCCAAATGGCACCCTATATAGTGCACTAGTTTTGACCAAGGCACACAGGGCTCTGATCAAAAGTAGCGCAGTATATAGGGAATAGGGTGCCATTTGGGACAGAGCCATAATCCACTTAAGGGGATCTAACAAATCAATTAATGACAATTGGAAGTACTAAGCCGGCCAGCAGGAAGGCATTGATCAAAAGTGTCTGCGTAGTGTGTGTGTATGTCTGTGTGTGTGTGCGTGTGTGTGTGCATGCATGCGTGTGTCTCTTTGTGTGTGTGTGTTTGATTGAAAGTGTCTGCTGTCATCGCTGGGCTGTTTGAGCATGTTAAAATACGTGTTAACATCCAAGGGAATCAAAGAGCTGGAATTGAATTGCTTCTCCTGCAATTAGTTTATTGATTTAATTAAGCGTCTTTAATGTAGGGGGGAGGAGGAGAGAGAATGAGAACAGCCATTATAGACACTCTGAGGAGGAGGAGAGAGAATGAGAACAGCCATTATAGACAGTCGTGGGAGGAGGAGAGAGAATGAGAACAGCCATTATAGACAGTCGTGGGAGGAGGAGAGAGAATGAGAACAGCCATTATAGACAGTCGTGGGAGGAGGAGAGAGAATGAGAACAGCCATTATAGACAGTCGTGGGAGGAGGAGAGAGAATGAGAACAGCCATTATAGACAGTCGTGGGAGGAGGAGAGAGAATGAGAACAGCCATTATAGACAGTCGTGGGAGGAGGAGAGAGAATGAGAACAGCCATTATAGACAGTCGTGGGAGGAGGAGAGAGAATGAGAACAGCCATTATAGACAGTCGTGGGAGGAGGAGAGAGAATGAGAACAGCCATTATAGACAGTCGTGGGAGGAGGAGAGAGAATGAGAACAGCCATTATAGACAGTCGTGGGAGGAGGAGAGAGAATGAGAACAGCCATTATAGACAGTCTGTTCTAACACACCGATAAAGGGTGCTCTTAAAGAAACCGATGGTCTTTCACCGCCCCTTTCTTTTTCATTGAGCTTTTCTCTCTTCTATACTTCTCTCTCTCTTTTGGCAATATATCTTTCTTAAATCCATTGCTATTGCTTTCGTGAGGTATAGGCATTTATCGTAGGGCATTGGATGTAGGGCGCAGGGTATAATGTGGAGGGTTTAGTGTGTTACTCACTGGCGTAGGGTATAGCGTGGAAGGTTTCTTGTGGCACTCAATGTTATAGGGTACATAGTGTGGAGGGTTTAATGTGTAGTGTGGACAGTGTAGTGTGGTACTCACTAGCGTAGGGTGAGTTGGCGGCTGACCCGTTGAGGAAGTTGGGTGAGGTTCCTAGTGTGGTCATGCCAGAGTTAGTGTAGCCGTTCATGCTAGTGGAAACAGAGCTGTAGCTGGTCTGCTGTGGTGTGGTGCTGGGGACATAACCATGAGGAGATACACTGCTGCTACTCCTACTGTAACCTAGAGGGAGAGAGGGAGAGGAGAGACAGGGGGAGTCAGGGGAGAGAGGGAGAGAGGGGAGGAGAGAGAGCGAGAGAGGAGGGGGGAGAGAGTAATATAGAGAGGAGGTAGGGTTGGGGGGGGGGGGAGAGATAGGAGAGAGAGAGAAATTAAGAAAGAGAGAGATAAATAAAGAGAAATCAATAGAAAGAGAGAGACTGAGACAAAAATATAATTATGTTTTGATACATTACACAAAACTATGTAACTTCCTGTTTCCTGTGTTTTGGCTCACCCTGATTGGCTATCTGTGTGACCTCTGACCCGGGGAAGGAGTTGACGGCCATCATGCCGGCGTGGACGGAGCCGCTGCCCAGCCCGGTCAGCTGGTTGTGGCCGCGTGGCACTGTTGTATACAACGCCTCTGCCATGTCTGCTGCCCGCTTCAGAATCATCTCCTGACAGAGAGAGAGAGAGACATGTTAGAACGGCTTGGTCATATAACGGAATAGAAAATAATAGAATGGGGCCTCCTGAGTGGCGCAGCGGTCTAAGGCACTGCATCACTAGAGACGTCACTACAGAACCGGGTTCGATCCCGGGCTGTATCACAATTGGCCCAGCGTCGTCCGGTTTAGGGGAGGGTTTGGCCGGGGGGGCTTTACTTGGCTCATCGCGCTCTAGCGTCTCCTTGTGGTGGGCTGGGGACCTGCAGGCTGACCTCGGTCGTCGGGTGAACAGTGTTTCCTCCGACACATTGGTGCGACTGGCTTCCGGGTTAAGCGGGCTGGTGTTAAGAACCGCGGTTTGGCGGATCATGTTTCGGAGGACGCATGACTTGACCTTCGCCTCCCGAGCCCTTTGGGGAGTTGCAGCGATGAGACAAGATCGAAATTGGGGAGAAAAAATATAATTAAATGCAATAGAGTCTTTCTATAAGGCTGAGGGTTCTTTTTTTGCTAACTCCCTCTCTCAAAGAGTGCAATGTGTAAAGTCAGAATATCTGCCGTCTCAGCCACTGCCTGTCACCAAGGGAGTACCCCAAGGCTTGATCCTTGGCCCCACGCTCTTCTCAATTTACATCAACAACATAGCTCAGGCGGTAGGAAGCTCTCTCACCTATTTATATGCAGATGATACAGTCTTATACTCAGCTGGCCCCTCCCCAGATTTTGTGTTAAACGCTTTACAACAACGCTTTCTTAGTGTCCAACAAACTTTCTCTGCCCGTAACCTAGTTTTGAACATCCCCCCACCAGTGTGATTACTACCTCTGAGGGTTTAGAGCTTGAGGTAGTCACCTCATACAAGTACTTGGGAGTATGGCTAGACGGTACACTGTCCTTCTCTCAGCACATATCCAAGCTACAGGCTAAGGTTAAATCTAGACTTGGTTTCCTCTATCGTAATCACTCCTATTTCACCCCAGCTGCCAAACTAACCCTCATTCAGATGACCATCCTACCCATGCTCGATCACGGAGACGTAATTTATAGATCGGCAGGTAAGGGTGCTCTCGAGCGGCTAGATGTTCTATACCATTCAGCCATCAGATTTGCCATCAATGCTCCTTATCGGACACATCACTGCACTCTATACTCCTCTGTAAACTGGACATCTCTGTTACATGACGCAAGACCCACTGGTTGATGCTTATGTTGTCATGTTGTGTTGCTACCATGCTGTGTTGTTGTCTTAGGTCTCTCTTTATGTAGTGTTGTGTTGTCTCTATTGTTGTGATGTGTGTTTGGTCCTATATTTTAATTAGAAATCCTAGCCCCCGTCCCCGCGGGAGGCCTTTTGCCTCTTGGTAGGCAGTCATTGTAAATAAGAATTTGTTCTTAATTGACTTGCCTAGTTAAATAAAGGTTAAATAAAAATACATTTAAAAAAAAAAGATACTGAGAGGAGGGAGAGGCAAAACATGGTTATTAGATTAATAAAATGTTTTCTGTCCTCCCCCTCACTTCCCCCATACTGTCCCTTCTCCACCTCCACTCCTCCCACTGTCAGCGTGAGGGATGGGGATCTGTGTTTTTGCATGTGTGTGAACATTTTGTGTGTGTGTCTCACCTGGTTGTTGTGTGGCATCCCGTACAGCGCTTCTACCAAGTCTGCCGCTCTCTTTAGAATGACTTCCTGTGGAGGAGGAGAGAAGAAGAGAAGGAGAGGAGGAGGGGGTGAATACGGAACTCTTCAGAGCTCCATTTTATTACACATTGTGCTATGAATGCAGGATTGAGGGATGGAAAGAAAGAGAGAGAGAAAGAGAGAGCGAAAGAGAGAGAGAAAGAGAGAGAGAAAGAGAGAAATGTGCAGGTCCCAACCACTGGTTATTATCTAGGCAGTACGCGAAAGAGAGAGAGAGAGAGAGAGAAAGAGAGAGTCTTCCTCTGAATAAAACATGAGTCTCTCTCATTCTCCATCATTCAACCATCAACAAGCAATCCTGTCTACATCTCCCCTCAGACTAACCTCTCAAAGGATCACCCATCAATTTGACACTACACAGCCTGCCTATGACACTACACAGCCTGCCTATGACACTTCACAGCCTGCCTATGACACTACACAGACTGCCTATGACACTACACAGCCTGCCTATGACAGTCTGTCTATACCTGTAATAGTCTGTCATCTGTAGTACCCCAATCTCTGCCCTGTGATTATCCTATCAACCCTAAAACAATATACACAAACAGTGTATGTAAAACCCTTTTTAAAAATGAATGTGCCGGAGGTGCGACAACCAGGAAATTGCTCTCCCCTCCTGAGTGAGTCAAATTGCGCTCTCTCTCTCTCTCTCACTCACACACTGTGTTCTCGCCCAGTCTGTGTCAAGTGTGTGTTTCGCTGTGAACATGCACGGAGCGTTTGTGCTCTCACTCCGACACACTGCCTTTCAATCAGCCCCCTGAACACACACACACAGACACACACACGCTTGCAGGACATGCCAGGAGGGTCAGCAAAGCAATAAAGAGTGTGAAGTGCTGTCAAAGGTGCTAGATTCACTCAATAATGCGAGTTCTGCTTCTGTGTTACCCTCCCATTACTAGATGTATACAAGAGAGAGGGGGAGAGGGAGAGGGGGAAGGAGAGAGAGGGAGAGAGAATGAGATATGTATGGGAGGGGGAAAAAAGGGAGACCGAAACAGAGAGACAGAGCGGGGGGGAGATAGAGAACAGAGTCCTATCTCGTCAGTCCGCTCTAGGTGATTGAGAGACATGGGGTCCCAGGGAAGGTAAGTGGATCTTTAGTATGTATGCTCTCCTCTCCTCTCCTCTCCTCTCCTCTCCTCTCCTCTCCTCTCCTCTCCTCTCCTCTCCTCTCCTCTCCTCTCCTCCTCTCCTTTCTCTCTCCTCTCCTCCCATTCCCTTCTTTGCCTCCCAGGGATGACTAGATGGACGGATGGAGGGAAGAGAGGAGGAGGAGGGGAAATGAGGGGAAGAGTATTAGGACACAAACAGAACCCCCACTGTGAGCTGTAAAGAGGAGAGCACCACTCCCTCCTTCCATCTCTTCATCTCAGTTTCTTCATCCCCTACGTCTGTCTTCCCATCTCTCTTTCTCCTTTGCTCTCTGTCTCTCTCTCTCTTCATCCCTCCCTCCCTCTCTTGTTTTCTTCTCATCCCCTGTTCTGTCTGTTTAGTCCTGGAGTCTGTTGAATTAGTAAAGTGATTATGAGGACTGGGGTCCAGAGTCACTCTAAAGATAATCACAGAAATGTTGTTAGCTGCTCTGTGTCCATAGATAGTACCGCTTACCGTAAAACATTTCCTGGACTGTGTGTGTGTGTGTGCGTGCATATGGTGTATGTGTGTGTGTGTGTGTGTGTGTGTGTGTGTGCAGGGACTCTTCCTGTAAAGGCTGTGAGGGCCTGATGTAAACAGGAAGGGAACCTGATCCAGACCTCTGGCCTGCTGTCGTCTGGCGGTCAACGGAATCATTAGCCACACCAGATGGAACCTACAGGAGCCAGACGGAACCTTGACAAACCAGACGGAACCTAGCCACCAGACAGATGGAATTTAAGGAGGGAAGATTCATTTAAGACCCCTTTTTAAGCAATGATAAGTTGGGGGGACACCTGAGTCAGTGATACAGGAGACAAGTTAACATTGTGTCTATGTCCAAATGACACCCTATTCCCTATTTAGTGCGCTACTTGTGATCCATAGGACTATTTTCAAAAGTAGTGCACTATCTAAGGAATAGGGTACCATTTGGTACACATTTCTTGTTTCTCTGCAGTGATTAAGTCCAGTTGTTGAGAGAAGCGAGGTCAACAATAAATTGTTATTAGCTCAATAAAGACTCAGATCAATAGAGGTGAAATGAACAACCAGACCTGCCTGCTACCAACTTCCTAGCTACCTACCAGTGGAGACTGCTGAGGGGAGGACGGCTCATAATAATGGCTGGAACGGAGCAAATGGAATGTCATTAAACACCTGGAAACCATGTTTGATGTATTTGATACCATTCTACCTATTCCACTCCAGTCATTACCACAAGCCCGTCCGTCCCATTTAAGGTACAACCATCCTCCTGTTCTACCTACATACCTACCACTACCTACACCACACACACACACCACACCACCTACCACTGTTCATTTATTGGAGGAAGGAAAGAGAGGGGGGAGGGGAGGGAGAGGGGGATGTAGAGAGAGAAATATATAGAGAGCGAGAGAGCGAGAGTGAAGGGGAGGAGATACAGGGGGTTGTTAGTCTAAAGATCAGGGGCCGTATGTATCAAGCGTTTCAGTAGGAGTGCTGATTTGTTCCACAGACCTCACCACCAGACATGACCCAGAGTGAGGGAGAGGTGATTTCTCTCTTAACCTCCTACACCTGTTCGCTCTCCCCTCCCCCGCTGTCTCTCAGTGCTGAACGACCAATCAAGCCCAGCGCACTGTGTGTGTGGCCAGTAATAACGGCCAGCTGGGCAGTTCTTCCATCCACTGACCCCCCAGCTCACTGACTGAACCATGATGGATCACCTGTATACCTCTCCTCCCCCTTGTCCTCCCCCCTCCTCAACTCAGTTTTTCACAATTCCTGACATTTAATCCTATTAAAAATTCCCTGTTTCGGGTAGCCTTACACAAGCTTCCCACAATAAGTTGGGTGAATTTTGGTCCATTTCTCCTGACAGAGCTGGTGTAACTGAGTTAGGTTTGTAGGCCTCCTTGCTCGCACACGCTTTTTTAGTTCTGCCCACAAATGTTCTATAGGATTGAGGTCATGGCTTTGTGATGGCCACTCCAATACCTTGACTTTGTTGTCCTTAAGCCATTTTGCCACATCTTTGGAAAAATGCTTGGGGTCATTGTCCATTTGGAAGACCCATTTGCGACCAAGCTTTAACTTCCTGACTGATGTCTTGAGATGTTGCTTCAACATATCCACATAATTTTCCTTCCTCATGATGCCATCTATTTTGTGAAGTGCACCAGTCCCTCCTGCAGCAAAGCACCCCCACAGCATGATGCTGCCACCCCCGTGCTTCACGGTTGGGATGGTGTTCTTTGGCTTGCAAGCACCCCCCTTTTTCCTCCAAACATAACAATGGTCATTATGGCCAAACAGTTCTATTTTTGTTTCATCAGACCAGAGGACATTTGTCCAAAAAGTACAATCTTTGTCCCCATGTGCAGTTGCAAACCGTAGTGTGGCTTTTTTATGGCGGTTTTGGAGCAGTGGCTTCTTCCTTGCTGAGCGGCCTTTCAGGTTATGTCGATATATGACTTGTTTTACTGTGGATATAGATACTTTTGTACCTTTTTCCTCCAGCATCTTCACAAGGTCCTTTGCTGTGGTTCTGGGATTGATTTGCACTTTTCGCAACAAGTACGTTCATCTCTAAGAGACAGAACGCGTCTACTTCCTGAGCGGTATGATGGCTGCGTGGTCCCATGGTGTTTATACTTGCGTACTATTGTTTATACAGATTAATGTGGTACCTTCAGGCATTTGGAAATTTCTCCCAAGGTTGAACCAGACTTGTGGAGGTCTACAATTGTTTTTCTGAGGTCTTGGCTGATTTCTTTTGATTTTCCCATGATGTCAAGCAAAGAGGCACTGAGTTTGAAGGTAGGCCTTGAAATACATCCACAGGTACACCTCCAATTGATTCAAATTATGTCAATTAGCGTATCAGAAGCTTCTAAAGCCATGACATCATTATCTGGAATTTTCCATGCTTTTTAAAGGCACAGTCAACTTAGTGTATGTAAACTTCTGACCCACTGGAATTGTGATACAGTGAATTATAAGTGAAATAATCTGTCTGTAAACAATTGTTGGAAAAATTACTTGTGTCATGCACAAAGTAGATGACCTAACCGACTTGCGAAAACTATAGTTTGTTAGCAAGAAATTTGTGGAGTGGTTGAAAAACGAGTTTTAATGACTCCAACCTAAGTGTATGTAAACTTCTGACTTCAACTGTATGTGTGTGTGTACTGACCTTAGGTAGTCTCTCCTGGTCTCCTGGATGTCTGGGGATGACCTTCTGTAACCTCTGGAAGCCGTAATCTATAGTGGGCTCATTCAACGCTATGGAAAGAGGGAGAGAGAGACATAGAGAGAGAGAGAGAGAGAGAGAGAGAGAGAGAGAGAGAGAGAGAGAGAGAGAGAGAGAGAGAGAGAGAGAGAGAGAGAGAGAGAGAGAGAGAGAGAGAGAGAGAGAGAGAGAGAGAGAGAGAGAGAGAGAGAGAGAGAGAGAGAGGAGTTAGAGTGATTATGTACAGTAATACAGTCAACAGCCTTAGTGGTTAATAAACTGCACCAGAGATGAGTTAGAAAGTGTGTGTGTCCGGTGGTCTCTCTAACAACGTTGTTCACTTGAGCTAATCAACAACTAATGTAAGTATTTACAGAGCTCTCTCTCTCTCTCTCTCTCTCTCTCTCTCTCTCTCTCTCTCTCTCTCTCTCTCTCTCTCTCTCTCTCTCTCTCTCTCTCTCTCTCTCTCTCTCTCTCTCTCTCTCTCTCTCTCTCTCAATTCAATTCAATTCAATTCAATTTGCTTTATTGGCATGACGTAACAATGTACATATTGCCAAAGCTACCTTTGGATATTTACACTATTAACATAGTGCTTTGGTGCAGTGGTTGCACAGCCTTTCCCTTCTCAATGGCAAGGCTGTGCTCACTGAGCCTGTACTTTGTCAAGGTTTTTCTAAGGTTTTGATCAGTAACCATGGTCAAATAGTTAGCCATGGTGTACTGTCGATTTAGTCTCTCTAAATAACAACAGCCCACCTCTCTCTCTCTCTCTCTCTCTCTCTCTCTCTCTCTCTCTCTCTCTCTCTCTCTCTCTCTCTCTCTCTCTCTCTCTCTCTCTCTCTCTCTCTCTCTCTCTCTCTCTCTCTCTCCTTTTTCCTCTATTCTATATTCCTCTATTCTTTATTCTCTATTCCTCTATTCCTCTATTCCTCTATTCCTCTATTCTTTATTCCTCTATTCCTCTATCCTCTATTCTCTATTCCTCTATTCTTCTATTCTATATTCCTCTATTCTTTATTCTCTATTCCTCTATTCCTCTATTCCTCTATTCTTTATTCTCTATTCCTCTATTCCTCTATTCTCTATTCTCTATTCCTCTATTCTCTATTCCTCTATTCCTCTATTCCTCTATTCCTCTATTCCTCTATTCTCTAGCCCGAGGAAACTCTGATACAGTAGCAAACAGAGCGATCAAAGCAGCCGCAGGAGAAACAGAACAGGCCAACAGTTGATCGTCCTCAGAGAAGAAAACCTTATTAAGTGTTAACAGCCTCTGTGAAGACAGAGGTTGACCACGGCATGGGCAAATGGGAGCCTGGAGTGATAGATTGAGAAAAGAGGGAACAGGGAGATGAGAGAGAGACTAGGTCAGACAGTGAAACGTCAGTACAGGCCAGCTGTTAAAGATATGAATCAAGCCAAAACAATGAGAAGATCAAATCTTCAAATATTAGAGGAATAACAGTTGACATAATTTTGTCTCCTCTGACCCCTTTAAGTCGTAAGTAGGATTCAGACTAGGATTAGTCCTGTGTTCTTATTACACTAACTGGCTGAGGGTCTATGGTTTTTCAGAACATATTATGACGCAGGATATGTAAGTAAAGAGCCTTTTAGATATGAACAGAGCGAGAGAGAGAGAGAGAGAGAGAGAGAGAGAGAGAGAGAGAGAGAGGGCAAGATAGAGAGAGAGAGAGAGAGAGAGAGAGAGAGAGAGAGAGAGAGAGAGAGAGAGAGAGAAAGATAAAGAGAGAGAGAGAGAGAGAGAGATAGAGAGAGAAAGAGAGAAACCATTAATACATCATTAACTTTATAATCAGCAACTGTAGGGCTTCATCTCCCATTCACCTCGATCAGCTCCATTATCAGGATCAATACAAATGGAAGTTTCATGAAGCCACATCCACACCACAATCCACAACGCTTCATATTTCACTGGAATAACCCACAGGAATAGAGGGTAGGAGATGGTAATGAGTTAGGGAGGGACGGAGGTGGAGAGGGGAGAGTATGAGTGAGGGAAAAAAGTATTTGATCCCCTGCTGATTTTGTACGTTTGCCCACTGACAAAGAAATGATCAGTCTATAATTTTTATGGTAGGTTTATTTGAACAGTGAGAGACAGAATAACAACAACAAAATCCAGAAAAACGCATTTCAAGAATGTTAAAAATTGATTTGCATTTTAAGGAGGGAAATAAGTATTTGACCCCCTTTCAATCAGAAAGAATTCTGGCTCACAGGTGTCTTTTATACAGGTAACGAGCTGAGATTAGGAGCACACTCTTAAAGAGAGTGCTCCTAATCTCAGTTTGTTACCTGTATAAAAGTCCTCTGTGATTGCCAACAAGGGTTTTGCCACCAAGTACTAAGTCATGTTTTGCAGAGGGGTCAAATACTTATTACCCTCATTAAAATGCAAATCAATTTATAACATTTTTGACATGGTTTTTCTGGATGTGTTTGTTGTTATTCTGTCTCTCACTGTTCAAATAAGCCTACCATTAAAATTATAGACTGATCATGTCTTGGGCAAACGTACAAAATCAGCAAGGGATCAAATACATTTTTCCCTCACTGTATGAGTTAGGGAGGGCCGTAGGAGGAGAGGGGAGAGTATGTATGAGTTAGGGTGGGAGGGAGGAGGAAGAGAGAGGGGAGAGTATGAGTTAGGGAGGGAGGGAGGAGGAGGAGAGGGGAGAGTATGTATGAGTTAGGGAGGGCCGGAGGGCCGGAGGAGGAGAGGGGAGAGTATGTATGAGTTAGGGAGGGAGGGAGGAGGAGGAGAGGGGAGAGTATGTATGAGTTAGGGAGGGAGGGAGGAGGAGGAGAGGGGAGAGTATGTATGAGTTAGGGAGGGAGGAGGAGGAGGAGAGGGGAGAGTATGTATGAGTTAAGGAGGGAGGAGGAGGAGAGGGGAGAGTATGAGTTAGGGAGGGAGGGAGGAGGAGGAGAGGAGAGAGTATGAGTTAGGGAGGGAGGGAGGAGGAGGAGAGGGGAGAGTATGTATGAGTTAGGGAGGGCCGGAGGAGGAGAGGGGAGAGTATGTATGAGTTAGGGAGGGAGGGAGGAGGAGGAGAGGGGAGAGTATGTATGAGTTAAGGAGGGAGGAGGAGGAGAGGGGAGAGTATGTATGAGTTAGGGAGGGAGGGAGGAGGAGGAGAGGAGAGAGTATGTATGAGTTAGGGAGGGAGGGAGGAGGAGGAGAGGGGAGAGTATGTATGAGTTAGGGAGGGAGGGAGGAGGAGGAGAGGGGAGAGTATGTATGAGTTAGGGAGGGAGGGAGGAGGAGGAGAGGGGAGAGTATGTATGAGTTAGGGAGGGAGGAGGAGGAGAGGGGAGAGTATGTATGAGTTAGGGAGGGAGGGAGGAGGAGGAGAGGGGAGAGTATGTATGAGTTAGGGAGGGAGGGAGGAGGAGGAGGATGGGAGAGTATGTATGAGTTAAGAAGGGAGGAGGAGGAGAGGGGAGAGTATGTATGAGTTAAGAAGGGAGGGAGGAGGAGAGGGGAGAGTATGTATGAGTTAAGAAGGGAGGAGGAGGAGGAGGAGAGGGGAGAGTATGAGTTAGGGAGGGAGGGAGGAGGAGGAGGAGAGGGGAGAGTATGTATGAGTTAGGGAGGGAGGGAGGGAGGAGGAGGAGAGGGGAGAGTATGTATGAGTTAGGGAGGGAGGGAGGGAGGAGGAGAGGGGAGAGTATGAGTTAGGGAGGGCCGGAGGAGGAGAGGGGAGAGTATGTATGAGTTAGGGAGGGAGGGAGGAGGAGGAGAGGGGAGAGTATGTATGAGTTAGGGAGGGAGGGAGGAGGAGGAGAGGGGAGAGTATGAGTTAGGGAGGGCCGGAGGAGGAGAGGGGAGAGTATGTATGAGTTAGGGAGGGAGGGAGGAGGAGGAGAGGGGAGAGTATGAGTTAGGGAGGGAGGGAGGAGGAGGAGGAGAGGGGAGAGTATGTAGGAGTTAGGGAGGGAGGGAGGGAGGAGGAGGAGAGGGGAGAGTATGTATGAGTTAGGGAGGGAGGGAGGGAGGAGGAGAGGGGAGAGTATGTATGAGTTAGGGAGGGAGGGAGGAGGAGGAGAGGGGAGAGTATGAGTTAGGGAGGGCCGGAGGAGGAGAGGGGAGAGTATGTATGAGTTAGGGAGGGAGGGAGGAGGAGGAGAGGGGAGAGTATGAGTTAGGGAGGGAGGAGGAGGAGGAGAGGGGAGAGTATGCATGAGTTAAGGAGGGAGGAGGAGGAGAGGGGAGAGTATGTATGAGTTAGCGAGGGAGGAGGAGAGGGGAGAGTATGTATGAGTTAGGGAGGGAGGGAGGGAGGAGGAGGAGAGGGGAGAGTATGAGTTAGGGAGGGAGGAGGAGGAGGAGAGGGGAGAGTATGCATGAGTTAAGGAGGGAGGAGGAGGAGAGGGGAGAGTATGTATGAGTTAGGGAGGGAGGAGGAGGAGAGGGGAGAGTATGTATGAGTTAGGGAGGGAGGAGGAGGAGGAGAGGGGAGAGTATGTATGAGTTAAGGAGGGATGAGGAGGAGAGGGGAGAGTATGTATGAGTTAGGGAGGGAGGGAGGAGGAGAGGGGAGAGTTTTTATGAGTTAGGGAGGGAGGGGGGAGGAGAAGGAGGAGGGAAGGATGAGGAAAGGAGGGGAGGAGGAGAGGAAGAAGACAGATGGATGAGAGGTCGGAAGGACAGTGATCTGTCTCCCTGTAGTATGAATGAGGAACAGGGACACTTTGTAAGAAACCTCCTGTAAGAATACTGGTTCCATCACCTCTGATGCTCTCACCCATGCTTCCTTTCTCTCTCTCTCTCTCTCTCTCTCTCTCTCTCTCTCTCTCTCTCTCTCTCTCTCTCTCTCTCTCTCTCTCTCTCTCTCTCTCTCTGTGATTGACCCCCTCCTCTCTCATTCTGCGTAATATTTATGCTTCATTCTTTATTTTCCTCCCTCTCTCCCTCTGTCTTTCTCTATCCCTCTCTCCCTCCATCTTTCTCTGTCTCTCTCTCCCTGCGTCTTTCTCTGTCCCTCTGTCTTTCTCTGTCCCTCTCTCCCTCTGTCTTTCTCTGTCCCTCTCTCCCACTGTCTCTCTCTGTCCCTCTCTCCCACTGTCTCTCTCTGTCCCTCTCTCCCACTGTCTTTCTCTGTCCCTCTCTCCCACTGTCTCTCTCTGTCCCTCTCTCCCACTGTCTTTCTCTGTCCCTCTCTCCCTCCGTCTCTCTCTGTCCCTCTCTCCCTCCATCTTTCTCTGACCCTCCCTCTCTCCCTCTGTTCTCCAGTGTTCTGGTGGGATCTCATGAGAGATAGCTATGGATCGATTCAGAAACTGGCAGGAGGTTCAATACCATTGAATTACTGCTTCATTCTTCACACACACACACACACACACACACACATTTTTTTTTTTTTACATTTAAGTCATTTAGCAGATGCTCTTATCCAGAGCGACTTACAAATTGTACACACTGACCCTTCCCCCAACCTAAATCAATACCATACAATCTTGTTTTTGATCAATTTCTCCATAAACTGGTGATTGTGTTTATTTGGAGGATCAGACAGACTAAATTACACATCACTTGAACATGTTAAGAGGATAAAACAGCAGGAAATTCAGACCCATAGAATGTATGACTTATTTTTTATAGAGGAAAGCCTGCCTATTTTATTTTGAAACAGATGCTTGAGAATTTTATGAATGAATGTATGTAAATATAACATTTCCCTATGATAATACCAAAAGTTAAACTAATCTAGAAATTAAGATTACAGTAAGATTACTAGGCCTATAGCAAACAATATTTCATAATCTACCCCATCATAAAAGTGCAAAATGGAAAATCCTATAATCAACATAAATCAAATAGTGCTCTTCAGGATAGATTAGAATGAGGTGTTCCACCATCTGGACATTCCAATTCCTTCCTACCATTCCATTTAGCAGGAGAGACGGTTTAAACCCTGAATCTCATTTGAATATCCCCTCAATATGGAGGTTGTTTAGGAACTGTGACTGACTGTAGGTACTGTATCTGAGAGTACACTGAGTGTGTGTGCATATATGTGTGTGTGAGTGTGTGTGTGTGTGGGGGGGGGGCATGTGTGTGTGGCGTGCTCCCCATCTCTACCAGGAGAATCCACAAGTTTTAATCAACAGCAGACTCCACAGCAGCTCAATAAAATACTGAATTCACAAATGGGAAATAGAGAGAGAAATAGACTACCTTGTTACTGCACTCTACTGTTATTGTATTGGTGTGTGAGAGCGAGAGCGCGAGAGAGAGAGAGAGAGAGAGAGAGAGAGAGAGAGAGAGAGAGGGAGAGGGAGAGGGAGAGGGAGAGGGAGAGGGAGAGGGAGAGGGAGAGGGAGAGGGAGAGGGAGAGAGAGAGAGAGAGAGAGAGAGAGAGAGAGAGAGAGAGAGAGAGAGAGGGATTGTGTGTGTGTGCTTCTAAAGTCCATCTACTACACATTGACGCTAATGCCAGTAATACAGGTACAGACTGAAGTCCTTTCATTTCACAGTTCCTCCCGATATAAAAATGACAAACATCTTCTGGCTCTTTCCACCCCCCTGTGGAATTGTAGTCAGATAGAACTTTGAGAGAATGGGAGTTAAATGGCACACTATTCCATATTTAGTGCACTACTTTTGACCAGGGCCCTATGGGCTTTATATAGGGAGCCATTTGGGACATAGTTAGAGTCTTTCAGCTTGTTAATATTCTGTTGCTGTATTTTAGTATTCTCCTGTCCCTGTCCTGTTCTAACAGCATCCTCAGCCTCCTGACTGATGCTTCACACCTAATCAGTACTGGGCCCAGAAATACTACTCTTAATCTGTCTGTCTGTCTGTCTGTCTGTCTGTCTGTCTGTCTGTCTGTCTGTCTGTCTGTCTGTCTGTCTGTCTGTCTGTCTGTCTGTCTGTCTGTCTGTCTGTCTGTCTGTCTGTCTGTCTGTCTGTCTGTCTGTCTGTCTGTCTGTCTGTCTGTCTGTCTGCCTGCCTGCCTGCCTGCCTGCCTGCCTGTCTGTCTGTCTGTCTGTCTGAGAAAGAGCGAAAGCGAAAGCCAGAGCGAGAGCATTGGTCTTTGCATGTGCATGTGGGCGAGTGTGTGCATACGCACCAGAAATTTTAACAACTACCCCTAATGAGAATAGTATTGACGTATACACTGACTCGGTGACTGAGTTCATCAGGAAGTGCATAGAGAATATTGTTCCCACTGCGACAATTAGAACATATCCAAACCAAAAACGGTGGATAGATGGCAGCATTTGCACAAAACTGAAAGTGTGAACCACCACATTTAACCACAGCAAGGTGAATGGGAACATCGTCGTGTACAAACAGATCTCTGTAAGGCAATCAAACAGGCAAAACAACAGTACAGAAACAAAGCGGAGTCGCAATTTAACGGCTCAGACACGAGACGTATGTGGCAGGGACTCCAGACAATCACGGATTATAAAGGGAAAACCAGCCACGTCGCGGACACTGAGGCCTCGCTCCGGCGTCTTACTCCCAGACACCTTCTTCGCCCCACTTCGATGAAAACACAGAGCCACCAACGCGGGCCACCGCTGCTCACAAGGACTGTGGGCTCTCGTTCTCCATGGCCGACGTGAGTAAGACATTTAAGCGTGTTAACTCTCGCAAGGCTGCCGGCCCAGACGGCCTCAGAACATGTGCAGACCAACTGGCTGGAGTGTTTATGGACATATTCAATCTCTCCCTATTCCAGTCTGCTGTCCCCACTTGCTTCAAGATGTCCACCATTGTTCCTGTACCAAAGAAAGCAAAGGTAACTGAACTGACTATTGCCCCGTAGCACTCACTTCTGTTATCATGAAGTGCTTTGAGAGACTAGTGAAGGATCATATCACCTCTACGTTACCCGACACCCTGGACCCACTACAATTTGCATACTGCCCGAACAGATCCACGGATGGCACTATCCCCATGGCATGGCACACTGCCCTATCCCATCTGGACTAGAGGAATACCTATGGAAGATGGCACTATCCCCATGGCACTGCACACCGCCCTATCCCATCTGGACAAGAGGAATACCTATGGAAGAATGCTGTTCATTGACTACAGCTCAGCCTTCAACACCATAGTGTCCTCCAAGCTCATCACTAAGCTCGGGGCCTTGGGTCTGAACCCCGCCCTGTGCAACTGGGTCCTGGAATACCTGACGGTGCCGACCCTAGGTTAGTGAAGGTAGGCAACAACACCTCCGCCACACTGATCCACAAGGGTGCGTGTTTAGCTCCCTCCTGTATTCGCTGTTCACCCATGACTGCGGGGCCATGCATGCCTCCAACTTAATCATCAAGTTTGCTGACGACACAACAGTGGTAGGCCTGATTACCAACAACGATAAGACAGCCTAGAGGGAGGAGGTGAGGGCCCTGGAGTGGTGCCGGGAAAATAACCTCCCCCTCAACGTCAACAAAACGAAAGAGCTGATCGTGGAGAGAGAGAGCACACCTCCATCCACATTGACGGGCCACAGTGGAGAGGGTGAAAAGCTTCAAGTTCCTCAGCATGCATATCACTGACAAATGGTCCATCCACACAGACAGTGTGCTGAAGAAGGCGCAACAGCGCCTCTTCAATCTCAGGAGGTTTAAGAAATTTGGCTTGGCCCCTCAGTCCCTCACATACTTCTACAAATGCACCGATGACAGCATCCTGTCAGACTGTATCACCGCCTGGTACGGCAATTGCACTGTCCGCAACCACAGGGTGATGCCGCCCAATGCATCACCGGGGCACACTGCTTGACCTCCAGGACATCTACAGCACCCTGTGCACCCTGTGTCACAGGAAGGCCAAGAAGATCATCAAGGATCTCAGCCACCCGAGCCACGGCCTGTTCACCCTGCTACCATCTAGAAGACAGAGACGGTACTGCTGCATCACAGCTGGGACCGAGAGACTAAAAACAGCTTCTATCTCCAGCCAATAGTCACCACTAGCTGGCCTCCGTCCAGTACCCTGCCCTGAACTTAGTCACTGATACTAGCTGGCTACCGGCCGGTACTCTACCCTGCAACTTAGAGGCTGCTGCCCTACGTACATGGAACACTGTTCACTTTAGTAATGGAGCACTGGTCACTTTAATAATGTTTACTGTTTTACCCATTTCATATTTATATACTGTTTCTAGTCAAGGCTCATCCTATATAACTACTGCTGTACACACCTTTTCTACTCACATACAGTCCATACTGTCTATACACTCTTTTATATACATATACACTACATGGCCAAAAGTATGTGGACAACTGCTTGTAGTACATCTCATTCCAAAATCATGGGCATTAATATGGAGTTGGTCCCCCCCTTGTTGTTATAACAGCCTCCACTCTTCTGGCTTTCCACTAGATGTTGGTACATTGCTGCGGGGACTTGCTTCCATTCAGCCACAACAGCATTAGTGAGGTTGGGCACTGATGTTGGGCGATTAGGCCCGCAGTCGGCGTTCCAATTCATCCCAAAGGTGTTTGATGGGGTTGAGGTCAGGGCTCTGTGCAGGTCAGTCAAATTCTTCCACACCGATCTCAACAAACCATTTCTGTATGAACCTCACTTTATGCATGGGGCATTGTCATGCTGAAACAGGAAAGGGCCTTCCGCAAAGGTTGGAAGCATAGAATTGTCTAGAATGTCATTGTATGCTGTAGTGTTAATATTTCCCTTCATTGGAACTAAGGGGCCTAGCACGAACCATGAAAAACAGACCCAGACCATTACTCCTCCTCCACCAAACTTTACAGTTGGCACTATGCATTCGGGCAGGTAGCGTTCTCTTGGCATCCGCCAAACCCAGACTCATTACTCCAGAGAAAGCGTTTCGACTGCTCCAGATCCAATGGCGGCGAGCTTTATACCATTCCAGCCGATGCTTGGCATTGCGCATGGTGATCTTAGGCTTGTGTGCGGCTGCTCGGCCATGGAAACCCATTTCATAAAGCTCCCGACTAACAGTTATTGTGCTGACGTTGCTTCCAGAGGCAGTTTGGAACTCGGTAGTGAGTGTTGCAACCGAGGACAGAGGATTTTTATGCGCTACGCGCTTCAGCACTCAGTGGTCCCATTCTGTGAGCTTATGTGGCCTACCACTTTGCGGCTGATTCGGGGCAGCTCTAGCAGTGCAGAAATGTGACAAGCTGACTTGTTGGAAAGGTGGCACATTGAAAGTCACTGAGCTCTTCAGTATGGGCCATTCTACTGCCAATGTTTGTCCATGGAGATTGCATGGCTGTGTGCTCAATTTATACACCTGTCAGCAACGGGTGTGGCTGAAATAGCCACATCCACTAGTGTAGTGTACAGTGGCTTGCGAAAGTATTCACCCCCCTTGGGGGGTGAATACAACCTGGAATTAAAATAGATTTTTTTGGGGGTTGATATCATTGGATTTATACAGCATGCCTACCACTTTGAAGATGCAAAATATATTTTGTTGTGAAACAAACAAGAAATAAAACAAAAAAAACAGTGTGCATAACTAATCACCCCCTCAAAGTCAATACTTTGTAGAACCACCTTTTGCAGCAATTACAGCTGTAAGTCTCTTGGGATATGTCTCTATAAGCTTGGCACAATGGCATAATCTAGCCACTGGGATTTTTCCCCATTCTTCAAGGCAAAACTGCTCCAGCTCCTTCAAGTTGGATGGGTTCTGCTGGTGTACAGCAATCTTTAAGTCACACCACAGATTCTCCATTGGATTGAGGTCTGGGCTTTGACTAGGCCATTCCAAGACATTTAAATGGTTTCCCTTAAACCACTCGAGTGTTGCTTTAGCAGTATGCTTAGGGTCATTGTCCTGCTGGAAGGTGAACCTCCGTCCCAGTCTCAAA
>NC_059212.1:7821960-7836960 GCF_020615455.1 Coregonus clupeaformis | reverse complement strand
TCCTGTTGGAAGGTGAACCTTCGCCCCAGTCTGAGGTCCTGAGCGCTCTGGAGCAGGTTTTCATCAAGGATCTCTCTGTACTTTACTCCGTTCATCTTTCCCTCAACCCTGTCTAGTCTCCCAGTCCCTGCCGCTGAAAAACATCCCCACAGCATGGTGCTGCCACCACCATGCTTCACTGTAGGGATGGTGCCAGGTTTCCTACAGACATGACGATTGGCATTCAATGCTGGTCTGGCTCCCGAGTGGCGCAGTGGTCTAAGGCACTGCATCTCAGTGCTTAAAGCGTCACTACAGACCCCCTGGTTCGATTCCAGGCTGTATCACAACCGGATGTGATTGGGAGTCCCATAGGGCGGTGCACAATTGGCCCAGCGTCGTCCGGGTTTGGCCGGCGTAGGCCGTCATTGTAAATAAGAATTTGTTCTTAACTGACTTACTTAGTTAAATAAAGGTTAAAAAAACAAAACAAAAAAACATTCAGGCCTAAGAGTTCAATCTTGGTTTCATCAGACCAGAGAATCCTGTTTCTCATGGTCTGAGAGTCCTTTAGGTGCCTTTTGGCAAACTCCAAGCAGGCTGTCATGTACCTTTTACTGAGGAGTGGCTTCCATCTGGCCACTCTACCATAAAGGCCTGATTGGTGGAGTGCTGCAGAGATTGTGTTGTAGAGAATTATCAAACAAACAAAGTACTTTCAGAGTTGTTGTAGAATTAAGATAGACTTTATTACAATCAATATAGCCGAGATGCTCTGCAGACCCCTCGGCTATATTGATTGTAATAAAGTCTATCTTAATTCTACAAAAACTCTGAAAATACTTTGTGTTTGACTGAGGACAACGACAATTTTCTACAACAATGGTTGTCCTTCTGGAAGGTTCTCCTATCTCCACAGAGGAACTCTGGAGCTCTGTCAGAGTGACCATCGGGTTCTTGTTCACCTCCCTGACCAAGGCCCTTCTCCCCTGATTGCTCAGTTTGGCCGGGCGGCCAGCTCTAGGAAGAGTCTTGGTGGTTCCAAACTTCTTCCATTTAAGAATAATGGAGGCCACTGTGTTCTTGGGGATCTTCAATGCTGCAGATATTTTTTGGTACACTTCCACAGATCTGTGCCTCGACACAATCCTGTCTCGGAGCTCTAAGGACAGTTCCTTCGAACTCATGGCTTGGTTTTTGCTCTAACATGCACTGTCAACTGTGGGACTATAGACTGGTGTGTGCCTTTCTAAATCATGTCCAATCAATTTAATTTACCACAGGTGGTCTCCAATCAAGTTGTAGAAACATCTCAAGGATGATACATGGAAACAGGATGCACCTGAGCTCAATTTCGAGTCTCATAGCAAAGGGTCTGAATACTTATGTAAATAAGGTATTTCTGTTTTACATTTTTTATAAATTTTCACAAATTATGAAAAACATGTTTTATTATGGGGTATTGTGTGTAGATTGATGAGGAAAATTCATTATTTAATCAATTTTAGAATAACGCTGTAACGTAACAAAATGTGGAAAAAGGGAAGGTGTCTGAATACTTTCCAAATTCACTGTATCAAAGTGAAACACATAGACTTATTAAGAGCCATATAAAATGTTCAGTTGACATGGAAGGCAGTATGTGGTTTGTAAATGCACAATTTTTTTTAGCTCAGAGGGCTAACACAGTCTTGAGCCCCATGGACTCACTGATTTCAAAAATATATATCTGTTGGTTACACACAGACACACACACACACACACACACACACACACACACACACACACACACACACACACACACACACACACAGACACACACACACATACACAAACACAGTCACACACACACAGACACACACACACAAACACACACACAGATACACACAAACACACACACACACACACACACTGATTAATGTGTTACTGACCTCGCTCCAGACCAGCATGGTACCAAATATGACCTGGAGTCCATCAAATAAGTTTTCTCCTATGATAATGACTGTGGCCCCACCTGTAGTCCAGCCCTCACTGGGGCTGATCGCCTTAATACAGGGGGTGGCTGTGGAGGGAGGGGGGATGGGGGGAGGGGAGAGAGAGAGACATCAGAAATGTAGCTTTAACTCCTACACTACAATTTCTCCATTCTGATTGATTCTATGAAGAGAAAAACTAAATTCTCCAATTCATAACTAGGCCTGCTGTGAGGCGTAATACTGGCCCCTGGACCTTACAGGCTTTAGATTACTGGATCAGATTGGAGAAAAGAACAGCAGTGGAATTACAAATAAATAATAAATAAAGGCTTAATCTCCTCTACTTTACAGATCCTCAGCTTGTCAGACATGATGTCATTCTCCAAAGCAGGGTAATCCACTTTACTACAAAATGACTTCTGCTCTTTCCCTGTCTCTCTCCTGCCTCTCTCTCCTCTCTTTCTTCACCCTCCTCTCTCTCCCTCATCCTTCCCTCTCCTCTCTCTCTTCACCCTCCCCTCTCTCCCCTCCCTCTTCTCTCTCCCCTCCCTCCTCTCTCTCCCCTCCCTCCTCTAACTCTCTCCCTCTTCATCTCACCTCCTCTTCATCCTGCGAGTCTTTTCATAGACACTGATGGTGTGTGTGTCAACCAGATGGTGAAACATGAATCCATGATTCACATTTGGGGTCTTCCTCTCTGCCATCTGTTGTGTTCGTTGCTCATTGCTCATCTAGTACTGCCTGTCACAAGCCCTGATACCTCAATACATATCATTGTGCGCTGATTTCCTAGTACTGCCTCAAACAGACCCTGATACTTCACAAAACACATAGAGGTCCTCCTCTCCTCTCCTCTCCTCTCCTCTCCTCTCCTCTCCTCTCCTCTCCTCCTCTCCTCTCCTCTCCTCTCCTCTCCTCTCCTCTCCTCTCCTCTCCTCTCCTCTCCTCTCCTCTCCTCTCCTCTCCTCTCCCCTCCATGCACCCTTCTATCCTTCATCTCTACTCTCACACCTATCCTCCCCCACGCTCCCCACTCTCTTCCCTGTAATTTTCTGTTCTCCCCCTGCTCTATTCCTTCTTTCCTCCTCCCTCCTTCTCCATACGGGCCCTGGTCAAAAATACTACACTATATAGGGAACAGGATGCCATTTGGGACATTTGGGACACAAAATAGTCATCACAGCGACTTAAACCTTAACGCTGAATCTTAATGTAATCTAGTGTGCGCTATCACCCAAATCCACTCGTAGTTTGATCATGATGGTCCCTGGGGTTGAGGTCGTTCCACACAGGAAAAATATGTTCCTGTTATTTACCGTCAGGGAAAAGTTAATGAGAATCTAACTGGATTACTTTGAGTTGGAGGAATCTGAGCAGGCTCTAAATCATTACAAAGTATTAGGGGTCTGGGTCTGTGTGTGTGTGTGTGTCTGGGTGTGCGAGCGAGTGTGCTTGTGTGTGTTAACCTGGGAAAAGCTTTGGGGGGAGAGAGAGGGAGAGAGGCAGAGAGAGAGAGCGATAGAGGCTGGAGGATAAACCCAGCCAGGTCTCATAGGAAATAAGCTCAGCGTTGTCTTTAAGCTTCCTGGGGCCTCATAAGCACCATAGTCCTGCTACGACACATGGTCCTCATAAAACACTATGGCAGTTCTAACAAGAGCCGGCCACTGGGGGAATACAGGATTCACTGCTGCTCTCATCCTCTCCTCCTCTCTCTGTTCTCTCACTGAGAGTTAAGAATCTCAGAGGGAAAAAGGAGGGAGAGGAGAGGGGGTGAGAGAGGGAGGGAGGGAGAGAGAGAGAGAGAGAGAGAGAGAGAGAGAGAGAGAGAGAGAGAGAGAGAGAGAGAGAGAGAGAGAGAGAGAGAGAGAGAGAGAGAGAGAGAAGCTGTTCTAATAAAAGAAAGAGAGACTGTTAATGACGAGAGAGAGAGTGAGTGAGTGAGTGAGTGAGTGAGTGAGTGAGTGAGTGAGTGAGAGAGAGAGAGAGAGAGAGAGAGAGAGAGAGAGAGAGAGAGAGAGAGAGAGAGAGAGAGAGAGAGAGAGAGAGAGAGAGAGAGAGAGAGAGAGAGAGAGAGAGAGAATGCAGTCATCATCCTTAGCGGTTAATAAACTGTACCAGAGATGAGAAAGAAAGTGTGTGTGTTTACCATGCTCCAGGTACGAGGGTGTTCCTTCTGAGGGGTCTAGTCTCCTGGCCCGGCGACCGTGTTTAGAGTTGTTGTGGACAAATATGTTGTCAGAGACAGTGAGGACATGACCGTCCACACTCACCGTGGTAGACACCACCACCTGGGACAGACAGGGACAAGAGACACAGAAGACAGAGGAAAAGGGGGCAGGGGGACAGACAAGGACATGTGAGACAGGACCTGAAAGCTTCCATCAAACAGCATTACTGTTGTGTCTAATGAAATTATGTCAAATGTGGTTTTACGGTTCTCTCTCTCCCACCTGAAAGCGTCTCATGTCTCGTGGGTTCCCTGCGTTCTTCAGACAGTTCTGGTTGCATTTCAGGAAGAACTTGAGGAAAAACCTGGAAAGATAGGAGACCAGAAAACAGTCTAAGACTCTGTGCTTTTGGCTCCTGACTGAAGAGAGCTGTGTTTAATCAGATAGCAATGAGAGCAGCAGCGCACTCGCATGTGTGTGTGTGTGTGTGTGTGTGTGTGTGTGTGTACCACACAGGGTGTTATGATGCGTCTGGTGCAGTTCTGCAGTAGTTGGAGGGAAGCAGCATGCCTACTTCAACCCTCCCGACCTATAAGCATTCTTCCAGTCTTATCGAAAGTAGCTGAAAGATGGGTGGCTGATCATCTGACTGATCACCTCAATCAGGGCAACTCCATACATCAAATGCAATTTGGATTCAGAACTCTGCTATTTTCTGGAGTGCATTCAATCTAAACTGGATATAGGTGGTGAAGTCAGCGCAGTCTTTTTGGATCTTAAAAAGGCCTTTGATACTGTGAATCATGAGGTCCTCCTATCCAAACTATCCTTAATGTGTCCATTGAAGCCATTAGTTGGATGTATTCCTATCTGACAAACAGAAGCCAAAGGGTTCGTTTGGGGGACACTCAGTCGGACTCTCTTTACTATAACATTGTGGTCCCACAAGGGTCAATATTAGGCCCCCTTCTGTTTACCATCTATATAAATGATCTCCCACCTGTTTGCCCACAAGTTAACATGCAGATGTATGCAGACGATACAGTCCTGCATGTCCACTCAAAAAACAGACAACAAGTTGTTAACAAGATAACTGAAGCTATGGTACACATTTCTAAATGGATGACTGATTCTTGTTTGAATTTAAATATCGACAAGACTGTTTGTATGTACTTCTCTAAAAAATTCATTGATTCTTCCCAACGAGCTGTTCTTGTTAATGAAAGTTGTGTCTAACTTCAGGTATCTCGGCGTCATTTTGGACTCCAAGTTGTGAAGAAGGTGGTAAACACGGTCAAGTTTGGATTATCCAACTTTAGGTTTATAAGACCTTACCTTCCTCTGGAGGCCACCAAACTATACATGCATGCTGTGATCTTCTCACGTCTGAGATATTGCCTCACATGCTGGTCACAAGCAGGAGCTACTATTCTGAAACCAATTGAATCACTCTACAAACAAACACTTAAGAGTTTTGATAAAAAACCAAACAGTTACCACCATTGTCACATCATTCACAAACATAATTTATTCAGTCTGGATAGCTTTAAGCAGTATGGTCTTGCCCCACCAGTCTCAACGTCAACAGTGAAGAGGCGACTCTGGGATGCTGACCTTCTAGGCAGAGTTGCAAAGAAACAGCCATTCTCAGACTGGCCAATAAAAATAAAAGATGGGCAAAAGAACACAGACACTGGACTTGTTTGCAACTCTGCCTAGAAGGTCAGCATCCCAGAGTCGCCTCTTCACTGTTGACGTTGAGACTGGTGTTTTGCGGGTACTATTTAATGAATCTACCAGTTGAGGAACTGTGAGGCATCTGTTTCTCAAACTAGACACTCTAATGTATTTGTCCTCTTGCTCAGTTGTGCACCGGGGCCTCCCACTCCTCTTTCTATTCTGGTTAGAGCCAGTTTGCGCTGTTCTGTGAAGGGAGTAGTACACAGTGTTATACGAGATCTTCAGTTTCTTGGCAATTTCTCGCATGGAATAGCCTTCATTTCTCCGAACAAGAATAGACTGATGAGTTTCAGAAGGAAGTTCGTTGTTTCTGGCCATTTTGAGCCTGTAATCGAACCCACAATTGCTGATGCTCCAGATACTCAACTAGTCTCAAGAAGGCCAGTTTTATTGTTTCTTTAATCAGCACAACAGTTTTCACCTTTGCTAACATAATTGCAAAAGGGTTTTCTAATGATCAATTAGCCTTTTAAAATGATAGACTTGGATTAACAAACACAATGTGCCATTGGAACACAAGACTGATGGTTGCTGATAATGGGCCTCTGTACACCTATGTAGATATTCCATAAAAAAATCAGCCGTTTCCAGCTACAATAGCCATTTACAACATTAACAATGTCTACACAGTATTTCTGATCAATTTGATGTTATTTTAATGGACAAAAAAATTGCTTTTCTTCCGAAAACAAGGACATTTCTAAGTGACCCCAAACTTTTGAACGGTAATGTATATATGCTTACAGCTTGCTGCCGCTGGCTAGCCCTTGTGGTAAACCAGGAAGCAGCTCTGTGTATAAGCCTTCCCTTGCCAGTACACAGCCTCTTCTCGTGACACGTTAACTGGGCGTCCCCGTGGCCCCAGGCTCACTCGGCAGGGGATCTCGGAGCTGTAGTGGTCCCCAGAGGTGCGGTGCACAGGCCCACGTTATGTGGACACGTCCTGGCGACGTGCAACAGGTGGTCCTTTGACAGACTGGAGCTCCGGCAGCCTCCTGTAGCTGTGGGGAGGTGTTGGGTGTCTTGGATTTTTTTCCTTGTCACCGGAGCCCATTCCAACAGCGAAGAAGTGATGTTGGGACAAGCACATCCCCCATGTCCCTCTAAATAATTTCAGTGCGCAGGTATCCACTACTGCTCTTCAGCGAGTTCCACCTAGATTTCCTGCACCAAGAAAGTCTACTAGCGACAGGGTGCTTGGTAATGGGGGCAGGACTGAATGATGAGGAAGCTCCTAGCCAGGCCCCTGCACGGTAACAGCACAGGGCTATTGGTCATCAGCAGCTGGGATTTGAGTGGCAGCTGCTCCCGACAGACCGCTGTACATCTGAGCAGGCCGTTTTAGGAACCACACTGCTCATCCCAGTTGGGGAAAGGCCTAGAAAAGGTGTCCTAAACATTGCCCGCTTTAACTCTCCTAGATAGGCTACCGCACCTATCAGGACATCCCGTTTCAGCGGTATCAACATGTAGCATAAGGACTCTCTTGGACTCAAGCCATGGCACCGAAAGGCCCAAATGAAGGACTGCACTCATCGCAGCAGAGCTGAAGTGATATAACATCGACATTGCTGTTCTCAGTGAGACCAGACTCCTGGGTGAAGGGTCGCTCAGGGAGGAAAGGGAGGGCTACACCTTCTGGAAGGGATACCCCCCAGAAGGGCAACATCTGCATGGTGTGGGCATTGCCGTGAAGAACTGCCAAATCTCACAGAAACACCAACTGGCATTAGCGAAAGACTAATGTCACTCCGCATTCCCCTTGTTGAAAAGCAGCATGCCACTCTTCAGTGCTTATGCACCAACTATACCATCAGAAAAAATATGCAAAAGACCGCTTTTACGAGATGCTGGACGAGGCCCTCCACAGAGTACCCCAAAATGACAAAATCTTGTTATTGAGTGACTTCAACGCAAGAGTGGGGAGATACTGTGAGATATGGAGTGGAGTGTTAGGACAGCACTGCGTTGGTCATGCCAATGCAAATGGATTGAGATTACTAAGCCTTTGTGCTGAACATGAACTCACCATCACCAACACCATGTTCCAAATGAAAAACAAATTCAAAACCTCCTGGATGCACCCGCGATCAAAGCACTGGCACCTCATAACTACATGATTGTCATCAGGCGCTCTGATATCAGGGATGTCCTCATTACGCGAGATATGACATGTTGTTATGATGCCCTGAAGACAACCCATGGCCCAGCAAGTTGCTCTCTCTGTCCCCTCAGAAGTGCAGATTGGTCCACTCCCTTAAACGACCAAACTAAGATAGTCCAGAGGTGGGGTGAACACTTTGAAGCCCTCTTAAACCAGCCGAACCCAGTTGACTAGTCAGTCCTGGAGGAGCTCCCAACCCTACAGAGCCTTGATCTCCCACCCACCTTTTCTGAGGTCTGAGCCGCCATCAGGTCACTGAAGAACAACAAAACACATTTCCCCTGTGAGACCAGTCACACACCGGCCGGGCAGCAGCCGGACAGCAGCCTGACAGCAGCCTGACAGCAGCAGGACAGCAGCAGGACAGCAGCCTGACAGCAGCAGGACAGCAGCCTGACAGCAGCAGGACAGCAGCAGGACAGCAGCAGGACAGCAGCCTGACAGCAGCCTGACAGCAGCAGGACAGCAGCCGGACAGCAGCCTGACAGCAGCCGGACAGCAGCAGGACAGCAGCCGGACAGCAGCCTGACAGCAGCCTGACAGCAGCAGGACAGCAGCCGGACAGCAGCCTGACAGCAGCCTGACAGCAGCCGGACAGCAGCCTGACAGCAGCCGGACAGCAGCCTGACATCAGCTGGACAGCAGCCTGACATCAGCTGGACAGCAGCCTGACAGCAGCAGGACAGCAGCCGGACAGCAGCAGGACAGCAGCCTGACAGCAGCCGGACAGCAGCCTGACAGCAGCCTGACAGCAGCCGGACAGCAGCCTGACAGCAGCCGGACAGCAGCCTGACATCAGCTGGACAGCAGCCTGACATCAGCTGGACAGCAGCCTGACAGCAGCAGGACAGCAGCCGGACAGCAGCAGGACAGCAGCCTGACAGCAGCCGGACAGCAGCCTGACAGCAGCCTGACAGCAGCTGGACAGCAGCCTGACAGCAGCCGGACCTCTAAGCTTCTGCTTTCACCTGTCTGATCTGATTCACATATTCATCACCACTCTCCCTGTACTCAACAAATATAACTGTGTTGATAACTCTGCATTTATGATTCTGTGGCCCTGACTCTGTTCATTATTATATGTTGTCCCAAATGGCACATTATTCCCTTTATAGTGTACTATAATTGACCAGGGCCCATATTCACTTGTTCCAGGCAGTTTAGAGCTGCTAGTCTGCTACCATTAGACAACAAAGCTGCACATATTAAACACACAGAAAATTACAAGGCCTACACATTTTTCCTTTTTGGTTTCATGAAATAAAAACATCTATCTCTCTCTATCTCTCGTAATTACCCAGAGCAACACAAATTACTGTGGAAGTGAATTTCTGTAAAATGGCTGCATGGCCTCTTCGAGCCTGACGGTGGAATACACGAGCACGCGCACGCACACACACTCCGAGCCCGGCGGCTGAAAATAGGTGTACATAATTACAAACACAGACGGCATATCTATCTAATTGAATGATAACACGCTTTCATCAAATTATGAGGGGGATTGTTTGTCACTTTAGTACAATTAAACACACAATCATCCTCCCACTAAGTTAAAAAATAAACCAATAAAAAGCAGCAAAGCAATAATAACGCAACTTTTAAGTAATCCCTGTAGCGACCAAAATATTATTACAACCACAACTACTTCAGCTAAAAAGAAAACTTCACACCACCTTACAGAGTGAATTTCCAACAGTACGGAAGCTTCAAAGGGTCAATCCTCCGATCCACTGATCATGTCAGAACTGTGAGTTTGAGTGTCTGATGAGAACATCTAAACGCACTTTATCATTCTCTTTTGTGTCTCTTTTGTCTTAATCATACTTTCTAAACTTTACCTCTTCAACACTTATTTTCTCTCTCCTCTATTCTCATACTGTCTCTCTCCTCTATTCTACTGTCTCTCTCCTCTATTCTACTGTCTCTCTCCACTATTATCCTACTGTATCTCTCCTCTATTCTCCTACTGTCTCTCTCCTCTATTCTCCCACTGTCTCTCTCCTCTATTCTCCTACTGTCTCTCTCCTCTATTCTACTGTCTCTCTCCTCTATTCTACTGTCTCTCTCCTCTATTCTACTGTCTCTCTCCTCTATTCTACTGTCTCTCTCCTCTATTCTCCTACTGTCTCTCTCCTCTTATCTACTGTCTCTCTCCTCTATTCTCCTTGTGTCTCTCTCCTCTATTCTCCTTGTGTCTCTCTCCTCTATTCTCCTACTGTCTCTCTCCTCTATTCTACTGTCTCTCTCCTCTATTCTACTGTCTCTCTCCTCTATTCTACTGTCTCTCTCCTCTATTCTCCCACTGTCTCTCTCCACTATTCTACTGTCTCTCTCCTCTATTCTACTGTCCCTCTTCTCTATTCTACTGTCTCTCTCCTCTATTCTACTGTCTCTCTCCTCTATTCTACTGTCTCTCTCCACTATTCTACTGTCTCTCTCCTCTTATCTACTGTCTCTCTCCTCTTATCTACTGTCCCTCTTCTCTATTCTACTGTCTCTCTCCTCTATTCTACTGTCTCTCTCCTCTATTCTACTGTCTCTCTCCTCTATTCTACTGTCTCTCTCCTCTATTCTCCTACTGTCTCTCTCCTCTTATCTACTGTCTCTCTCCTCTATTCTCCCACTGTCTCTCTCCTCTATTCTCCTACTGTCTCTCTCCACTATTCTACTGTCTCTCTCCTCTATTCTACTGTCTCTCTCCTCTATTCTACTGTCTCTCTCCTCTATTCTACTGTCTCTCTCCTCTATTCTACTGTCTCTCTCCTCTATTCTACTGTCTCTCTCCTCTATTCTACTGTCTCTCTCCTCTATTCTCATACTGTCTCTCTCTCTCTATTCCCCTCCTGTCTTTCCCCTTCTAGGCCTTCTCCTTCTGACCTTCTTGGCAGAGTTGCAAAGAAAAAACCATATCTCAGACTGGCCAATAAAGATAAAAGATTAAGATGGGCAGTCTGAGATATGGCTTTTTCTTTGCAACTCTGCCTAGTAGGTCAGCATCCCGGAGTCGCCTCTTCACTGTTGACGTTGAGATTGCTGTTTTGCGAGTACTATTTAATGAAGCTGCCAGTTGAGGACCTGTTAGGCATCTGTTTCTCAAACTAGACACTCTAATGTATTTGTCCTCTTGCTCAGTTGTGCACTGGGGCCTCCCACTCCTCTTTCTATTCTGGTTAGAGTCAGTTTGCGCTGTTCTGTGAAGGGAGTAGTACACATCGTTGTATGAGATCTTCAGTTTCTTGGCAATTTCTCGCATGGAATAGCCTTCATTTCTCAGAACAAGAATAGACTGACGAGTTTCAGAAGAAAGTTATTTGTTTCTGGCCATTTTGATCCTGTAATCGAACCCACAATTGCTGATGCTCCAGATGCTCAACTAGTCTCAAGAAGGCCAGTTTTATTGCTTATTTAATCAGCACAACAGTTTTCACCTGTGCTAACATAATTGCAAATGGGTTTTCTAATGATCAATTAGCCTTTTAAAATGATAAACTTGGATTACTAATCACAATGTGCCACTGGAACACAGGACTGATGGTTGCTGATAATGGGCCTCTGTAGCCATTTCCAGTTACAATAGCCATTTACAACATTAACAATATCTACACTGTATTTCTGATCAATGTGATGTTTTTTTAATTGACAAAAAATTGCTTTTCTTTCGACAACAAGGACATTTCTAAGTGACCCCAAACTTTTGAATGGTAGTTTATGTTGAAGAGGGTGGGGCTCAAGCTGCATCCCTGTCTCACCCCACGGCCCTTTGGAAATAAATGTGTGTCTTTTTTTTGGCCAATTTTAACTGCACCCTTGTTGTTTGTGTACATGGATTTTATTATGTCGTATGTTTTCCCCCAACACCACTTTCCATCAATTTGTATAGCAGACCCTAATCCCCAAATTGAGTCAAAAGCTTTTTTGAAATCAACAAAGCATGAGAAGACTTTGCCTTTGTCATCTAGGAGTCTGACTGGCTTGTTTCCGTGGTGACCCCTCAACCTGTCATACGCACACACACGCATTTGTAAGCCACTTGTTCCATCAGGCGGATGCTGTTAGAGTAGTCTGTAATGTTGCTCCCATCATGTCTATCTAGTGTCATGATTTATTCAACCACAGCATCTCACTGCACTGAAACATTCATCCTCTGTTCGCTCCCTGCATCATCTCTCCCTCAGTATGTGTGTGTTTGTGTCTGTGTGTCTAGTGGTTTTGCCTCATCATTAAATATTTCTCAGTACAAATGGACCCATGTGTGAGTCATGGGTCAGGGGGACTGCTCTGTTCTCCTACCCGCCCAGGGAGAGTCCTGCCTGGGGAAAAGGAGTCCCTGTCTCCCCCTGGGCTGTAGGTCCCAAAGACTAGCCCATTCAGTTTCCTACATTTAATCATTCAAAATTCAATTCAGACATTTTCATCTTTCTGAAACGTCTTAAATGTCCTGAGTAACCATTCCTTCTGGGATTTCATTGTAGTGGGATTGCTTAAGAGGACAGTCTATGAACTCACTTAACTACTTTACTGGGGTAAAGGAAGGCCAATGAGCTTGTCAGTAGTGTTGTGTTGTGTCAGTAGTGTTGTGTCAGTAGTGTTGTGTCAGTAGTATTGTGTCAGTAGTGTTGTGTCAGTAGTATTGTGTCAGTAGTGTTGTGCCAGTAGTGTTCTGTCAGTAGTGTTGGGTCAGTAGTGTTGTGTCAGTAGTGTTGTGTCAGTAGTGTTGGGTCAGTAGTGTTGTGTCAGTAGTGTTGTGTCAGTAGCGTTGTGTCAGTAGTGTTGGGTCAGTAGTGTTGTGTCAGTAGTGTTGTGTCAGTAGTGTTGGGTCAGTAGTGTTGTGTCAGTAGTGTTGTGTCAGTAGCGTTGGGGTAGTAGTGTTGTGTCAGTAGTGTTGGGTCAGTAGTGTTGTGTCAGTAGTGTTGGGTCAGTAGTGTTGTGTCAGTAGTGTTGGGTCAGTAGTGTTGGGTCAGTAGTGTTGGGTCAGTAGTGTTGTGTCAGTAGTGTTGTGTCAGTAGTGTTGTGTCAGTAGTGTTGGGTCAGTAGCATTGTGTCAGTAATGTTGGGTCAGTAGTGTTGTGTCAGTAGTGTTGTGTCAGTAGTGTTGTGTCAGTAGTGTTGGGTCAGTAGTGTTGTGTCAGTAATGTTGTGTCAGTAGTGTTGGGTCAGTAGCATTGTGTCAGTAATGTTGGGTCAGTAGTGTTGTGTCAGTAGTGTTGTGTCAGTAGTGTTGTGTCAGTAGTGTTGGGTCAGTAGTGTTGTGCCTCTAAGTCTCCCTGTTTATTAAACACATGAATAACTTCCTTCTAGACTCTGTCCTCTCCTGCCCAGACACATATGGTCCACCAATCACAAAATAAGGAACCATGCATACATTAGCATACCTAATGAACGACCTTCTCTATTTAATATGCAAATTCCCAGAGACATTAGTGAATGCCGTCTGTTCTAAATGAATACATTTGAATGGCAATTAGAGTAATCCTTTATAATTAATGAAAACTGTCAATTTTGGTTCAGGAGTAATTTGATTAACGTTATGATGGGACACTTAGTAAGTTCATTAGCATGGTGGACTGGAGGGATACACTCACACACACACGCGTATTCACGCACACAGCCACACAGACACACAGCCACACAGACACACAGCCACACAGACACACAGCCACACAGACACACAGCCACACAGACACTCGCTCATTCACGCACACGTTCCCATGCATGCACGAACGGATGTACACATGGATGTACCCACCCACACATACACACACACACTAAAAGGAAATCTCTCCCACCCTACCTTGACCTTGCTAACTACCTTCCTGTAAAACAGCCAGAGAGCACATTAGAACTAATGATTAGCGTGTGATTACTGTACACTACCAACAACAACCTGTGAATCATTTGGTATCTGACAAATAGCGAGAAATAATATTGTTCCAGTTGTAAGAAAAAAAGCTTTTATTTCAGTCCATTAGCAAATAATGTGATCCATCACCTCCTGTCCTCATCCCCAATTTCTCTCTCTCTCTCTCTCTCTCTCTCTCTCTCTCTCTCTCTCTCTCTCTCTCTCTCTCTCTCTCTCTCTCTCTCTCTCTCTCTCTCTCTCTCTCTCTCTCTCTCTCTCTCTCTCCTCTTCTGTCCCCCTCCTCTCTTTCTGTGTCAGGTTAGTGGGTCCATTCTTACTGGAACACCTCATAAAGTCAGACCCCCGTGGAGCGACTGGTTCTGGATTCTGGTCTCTAAGAGAGAGTGGCTTTCTCTCTCGCTGGAAAACACTCACACACACCCATAAACACACAATAGTAATGCCATGGGATTCTGTATTTGTGGGAAGCTTGACATAAATATGTCAACAACATTCAGGTACACAAACACACACACACACACTGACGCCAGTAAGCACACACACACACACACACACAGGTCAGTAAGTCCTTAGGTCTAATCTGACACACTCAGCTAAGACACCTGGTTAATGTTAACAGAGCAGTTCTAGTCAATTACTCTCCCATATAACACACTAGGTGATCAGAACCAGACATCACACATCAGCTACAATAGGAGTCCATTCCTGTATGTTTTTCTGATGACTGTGGGAGAGGGAGAGAAGGAGAGAGGGGGAGATCTGAAAGGGAGGGGAGCTGGAGGAGGGGAGAAGGGGGAGAGGGAGGAGGGGGGAGATGGAGAGAGAATAGAATAGAGAAAAGGTAGAGTAGAGGGGAAGACGGGGAGGAGGTGTAGAGGGGTGAAGTCTGACTGGACAGAGGAGGAGAAGGGGGAGGAGAGGTGAAGACAGGGGGAGGAGGAGTGGAGGGGTGAGGTCTGACTGGCCAGAGGAGGAGAAGGGGGAGGAGAGGTGAAGACAGGGGGAGGAGGTGTAGAGGGGTGAGGTCTGACTGGACAGAGGAGGAGAAGGGGGAGGAGAGGTGAAGACGGTTATCCAAGCAGAGAAATGTAAATGGCCACACACACACAA
>NC_059212.1:7811960-7819460 GCF_020615455.1 Coregonus clupeaformis | reverse complement strand
GTTGAACTAAAACAACACCATGCGACAGAGACAGCATTCTGTTTCAGCAAGAAGTCTACTGACCACCAGTCTAGGACAGAACTAAAGAGAGAGGGAGGGTTAGGGTTATGGTAGAAAGGAGGAGAGAGAAGGAGAAGGTAGAAAGAGAGAGGAGAGAGGGAGGAGAGGGGGAGAAGAAGGAGAAGATGTACAGTTGAAGTCGGAAGTTTACATACACTTTGGTTGGAGTCATTAAAACTCATTTTTCAACCACTCCACAAATGTATTGTTAACAAACTATAGTTTTGGCAAGTCGGTTAGGACATCTACTTTGTGCATGTAATTTTTCCAACAATTGTATACAGACAGATTATTTCACTTATAATTCACTGTATCACAATTCTAGCTGGTCAGAAGTTTACATACATTAAGTTGACTGTGCCTTTAAACAGCTTGGGAAATTCCAGAAAATTATGTCATGGCTTTAGAAGCTTCTGATAGGCTAATTTACACCATTTGAGTCAATTGGAGGTGTATCTGTGGATGTATTTCAAGGACTACCTTCAAACTCAGTGACTCTCTGCTTGACATCATGGGAAAATCAAAAGAAATCAGCCAAGACCTCAGAAAAACAATTGTAGACCTCCACAAGTCTGGTTCATCATTGAGAGCAATTTCCAAACGCCTGAAGGTACCACGTTCATCTGTACAAACAATAGTACGAAAGTATAAACACCATGGGACCACGCAGCTGTCATACCACTCAGGAAGGAGACACGTTCTGTCTCCTAGAGATGAACGTGCTTTGGTTTGAAAAGTGCAAATCAATCCCAGAACAACAGCAAAGGACCTTGTGAAGATGCTGGAGGAAACAGGTACAAAAGTATCTATATCCACAGTAAAACGAGTCATATATCGACATAACCTGAAAGGCCGCTCAGCAAGGAAGAAGCCACTGCTCCAAAACCGCCATAAAAAAGCCAGACTACGGTTTGCAACTGCACATGAGGACAAAGATCGTACTTTTTGGAGAAATGTCCTCTGGTCGGATGAAACAGAAATAGAACTGTTTGGCCATAATGACCATCGTTATGTTTGGAGGAAAAAGGGGGTCGCTTGCAAGCCGAAGAACACCATCCCAACCGTGAAGCAGGGGGGTGGCAGCATCATGCTGTGGGGGTGCTTTGCTGCAGGAGGGACTGGTGCACAAAATAGATGGCATCATGAGGAAGGAAAATTATGTGGATTTATTGAAGCAACATCTCAAGACATCAGTCAGGAAGTTAAAGCTTGGTCGCAAATGTGACTTCCAAATGGACAATGACCCCAAGCATACTTTCAAAGTTGTGGCAAAATGGCTTAAGGACAACAAAGTCGAGGTACTGGAGTGGCCATCACAAAGCCCTGACCTCAATCCTATAGAAAATGTGTGGGCAGAACTGAAAAAGCGTGTGCGAGCAAGGAGGCCTACAAACCTGACTCAGTTACACCAGCTCTGTCAGGAGGAATGAGCCAAAATTCACCCAACTTATTGTGGGAAGCTTGTGGAAGGCTACCCGAAACGTTTGACCCAAGTTAAACAATTTAAAAGCAATGCTACCAAATACTAATTGAGCGTATGTAAACTTCTGACCCACTGGGAATGTGATGAAAGAAATAAAAGCTGAAATAAATAATTATCTCTACTATTATTCTGACATTTCACATTCTTAAAATAAAGTGGTGATCCTAGCTGACCTAAAACAGGTAATTTTTACTAGGATTAAATGTCAGGAATTGTGAAAAACTGAGTTTAAATGTATTTGCCTAAGGTGTATGTAAACTTCCGACTTAAACTGTATATACTGATTTGTGATGAAGAGGAGCAGAACAGAACATCTAACTATCTCAGGTTGGCCTGGTTTCTTAATAGTCCCAGAACGTTGCGGCCCCGCCAGCCTGTGGGGAAAACAACCCATGGTTACCTTGGTTACCCAATTGGCTCTTTTCAAACACCATTGTCTTGTTTTCGTCTTGTTTTAGTCAATTACATAACTCAATTTAAGAAAAGTACATGTCTAAAGATTACTTTTCAACATTGCCTGCTCCCGAGCGTTCTCACTACTTAGAAAAACGTAATATATGCCCTTTTGACAGCGCTAACATTAGCTACGTGAGTGCTAGCTAGCTACCAACTAGAACATTAAGCTAGCCAAGACCAACAACACAAACAAACAGACTATAAAGCTACAAGTAGTGAGTGGCGTTACAAACGGACTATACTAAACAAGTTAAATGTCTTACCTGTTATTAAATGTTTTCCCTACTTGGACATCGGGTTCCCACAATTTCACACTCTCACACGCTGAATAGCCTGAAGCCACAGGGCTCTTCTCGCAGGCTCTATTTCCCTACGTGGAGGCAAATCGTACGTTGGGATTTTTGACCTGGTTACATTGAACAACACAGCAGCTTTTCGGCATGTTTTGATATTTCTGTATAACAAAAAGTCGACAATGAAGTTGGCTCTTTTACAGTGGGTGTCAATGGGAAATAATGTTTGTTCCCCCCAATTTGTGGGTGTGCTCGAGGGGAATTCCTTCTTATGACATGAATACCGACTCGGCATATGAGCTTGATTCTAAAACTATATGCATTCTTGCAGAACTTGTTCTCAACTGGCTTACCTGGTTAAATAAAGGTGAAATAAAAAAATAAAATAAAAAAATTCTCAACTTACTGGGGACCCAACCCTGTACATCAACATCTTCCACACAAACAGTCTCACACACTCACGCTCACTCACACTCCACACACTCTCATACACACTCACGCTCACTCACACTCACACACACACACACACACACACACACACACACACACACACACACACACACACACACACACACACACACACACACACACACACACACACACACACACACACACACACACACACACACACACACACACTGGTCTAAAGGGAGCTAATTAGTGGTACCTGTGTTGATCAACGCTGTAAGCCAATCAACTGCTACGACACTAATTACATGTTGTTGGGTTTTAGCTCAGGTTTTCAGGCCAGTAATGCTACTCTACTGGGAGCTACCAGCTATAGGAGAAGCATGGCGTGAAAGGGGGAACTCTCTCTCTCTATTTCTCTCCCCCTCTCTCTCAATTCAATTCAATTTCAATTTAAGGGCTTTATTGGCATGAGAAACGTGTGTTAACATTGCCAAAGCAAGTTAACACAAGTTCCTCTCGCTCTCTCTCTCCCCCTCCCTCTCTCTCTCTCTACCTCCCTCTCCCTTTCTCTCTCTCTCCTCAGTCGTCTCAAACACCAGTCCTCTACTCTCAAGTGCCACTTACAGAGCCAGAATGGGGATTGCGCCAGACTCACTTCTAGTGTGTGTGTGTGTGTGTGTATTTGTGCATGTGTGTCAGAGTGTTTTCAGTAACACCTCACCACTGTAAGTTGATTAGACTATAATGGTCTGCTAAATGACCATGTGTTGTATTGACTGAGTCAACACCATGGAGCAGCTGTAGGACCAGATATAGCTCTCCATTACAATGGATACTATGATCACAGTGATACAGTCACAGTCATTTCCTTAGGTTGTTTAGCGTGTGATAACACTATTGTAATACCTCTCTGCTCTCTAGTAAAGCACTGTGGGGGTTGTGTGTGTGTGTGTCTTGGAGGGGTTTGAGTCATTTCAATTTCGCATTAGCGCAGACTCCTGCTGCAGGGGGAAAGGGTGTGTGCGTATATATGTGTGTGTGTGTGTGTGTGTTTGTGTGTGTGTGTGTGTGTAGGTAATGAGTGAGGCTCCATTACCATACTTAAGTAATAGAACCAGCCTATGCAATTATCTACCACTATCTCCTGTACACACACACACACACACACACACACACACACACACACACACACACACACACACACACACACACACACACACACACACACACACACACACACACAAACATACACATACACATACACACACACACCACCAGTCAAAAGTTTGGACACACCTTCTCATTGTCTTTAGTTTTACTATTTTCTATAGTTTCTAATAGTGAAGACATCAAAACTATGAAATAACACATATGGAATCATGTATTAACCAAAAAAGTGTTAAACAAATCAAAATATATTTTATATTTGAGATTCTTCAAATAGCCACCCTTTGCCTTGATGACAGCTTTGCACACTCTTGGCATTCTCTCAACCAGCATCACCTGGAATGCTTTTCCAACAGTCTTGAAGGAGTTCCCACATATGCTGAGCACTTGTTGGCTGGTTTTCCTTTACTCTGCCATCCGACTCATCCCAACCATATAAATTGGGTTGAGGTCGGGAGATTGTGGAGGTCAGGTCATCTGATGCAGCACTCCATCACTCTCCTTCTTGGTAAAATAGCCCTTACACAGCCTGGAGGTGTGTTGGGTCATTGTCCTTTTGAAAAACAAATGATAGTCCCACTAAGCCCAAACCAGATGGGATGGCGTATCGCTGCAGAATGCTGTGGTAGCCATGCTGGTTAAGTGTGCCTTGAATTCTAAATAAATCACAGACAGTGTCACCAGCAAAGCACCCCCACATCATAACACCTCCTTCTCCATGTTTTACGGTGGGAACTACACATGCGGATATCATCCGTTCACTCACACCGCGTCTCACAAAGACACAGCGGTTTGAACTCCAGACCAAAGGACACATTTCAAGCCGGTCTAATGTCCATTGCTCGATTTTCTTGGCCCAAACAGGTCTCTTCTTCTTATTGGTGGTGGTTTCTTTGCAGCAATTCGACAATGAAGGCCTGATTCACACAGTCCCCTCTGAACAGTTGATGTTGAGATGTGTCTGTGACTTGAACTCTGTGAAGCATTTATTTGGGCTGCAATTTCTGAGGCTGGTAACTCTAATGACCAGCCTTTCAAAGCCCTTCATGGCTACAGACGTAAGTGCCAAGGGTCGGTAGTCATTTAGGCAGGTTATCTTAGTGTTCTTGGGCACAGGGATTATGGTGGTCTGCTTGAAACATGTTGGTATTACAGACTCAGTCAGGGACATGTTGAAAATGTCAGTGAAGACACTTGCCAGTTGGTCAGCGCATGCTCGGAGTACATGTCCTGGTAATCCGTCTGGCCCTGCAGCCTTGTGAATGTTGACTTGCTTAAAAGTCGTACTCACATTGGCTACGGAGAACGTGATCACATCCGGAACAGCTGATGCTCTCATGCATGTTTCAGTGTTGCTTGCATCGAAGCGAGCATAGAAGTGATTTAGCTCATCTGGTAAACTTGTGTCTCTGGGCAGATCGCGGCTGTGCTTCCCTTTGTAGTCTGTAATAGTTTTCAAGCCACATCCGACGAGCGTCAGAGCCGGTGTAGTACGATTCAATCTTAGTCCTGTATTGACTATTTGCCTGTTTGATGGTTCGTCGGAGGGCATAGCGGGAGTTCTTATAAGCGTCCGGGTTAGAGTCCCGCTCCTTGAAAGCGGCAGCTCTACCCTTTAACTCAGTGCGGATGTTGCCTGTAATCCATGGCTTCTGGTTGGGGTATGTATGTACGGTCACTGTGGGGACGATGTCATCGATGCACTTATTGATGACGCCAGTGACTGATGTGGTGTACTCCTCAATGCTATCGGAATAATCCCGGAACATATTCCAGTCTGTGCTAGCAAAACAGTCCTGTAGCTTAGCATCTGCGTCATCTGTCCACTTCCTTATTAACCGAGTCACTGGTGCTTCCTGCTTAAGTTTTTGCTTATAAGCAGGAATCAGGAGGATAGAGTTATGGTCAGATTTGACAAATGGAGGGCGAGGGAGAGCTTTGTATGCGTCGCTGTGTGTGGAGTAAAGGTGGTCTAGAGTTTTTTTTCCTCTGGTTGCACATTTAACATGCTGGTAGAAATTAGGTAGAATGGATTTAAGTTTCCTTGCATTAAAGTCCCCGGCCACTAGGAGCGCTGCCTCTGGATGAGCATTTTCCTGTTTACTTATGGCCTTATACAGCTCATTGAGTGCAATCTTAGTGCCAGCATCGGTTTGTGGTGGTAAATAGACAGCTACGAAAAATATAGATGAAAACTATCTTGGTAAATAGTGTGGTCTACAGCTTATCATGAGATACTCTACCTCAGGCGAGCAAAACCTCAAGACTTTCTTAGTATTAGATTTTATGCACCAGCTGTTGTTTACAAATATACACAGACCGCCACCCCTTGTCTTACCGGAGTCAGCCGTTCTATCCTGCCGATGTAGCGTATATCCCGCTAGCTGTATGTTATCCATGTCGTCGTTCAGCCACGACTCGGTGAAACATAAGATATTACAGTTTTTAATGTCCCGTTGGTAGGATAATCTTAATCTTAGGTCATCCAATTTATTTTCCAATGATTGAAGATTGGCTAATAGGATTGATGGAAGAGGTAGTTTACTCGCTTAAGGCTCCCTGACCTACGTCCACGATATCTCTGTCTCTTTCTCATGCGAATGAAAGGGATTTGGGCCTTGTCGGGTGTCTGTAGGATATCCTTCGTGTCTGACTCGTTGAAGAAAAAATCTCGTCATGCCTCGTTTGAAAAGCAAATTGAGTGCATATTCCAGAGCACGCTTCTGAGAGAGAGAAAGACAGAGAGAAAGAGAGATATGGGGAATCCTGGGAAATGTAATTCCAGTCCTGCTGTCTGTCTCTCGAGATGTTAGCATCCCAGCATTAGACAATCACACTCTCAATTCACCTCAGAAGAAAGGAGAGACACCAGTGTTTTAAATAGATCTTGGATCCTGGACAGACTCAGAGAACTAGAACATTAGTCATTTAGGTCAACTCTGCTCTGGCCTAATAAACCCCTTCATTCCCCAGCTCTGCTCTGGCCTAATAAACCCCTTCATGCCCCAGCTCTGCTCTGGCCTGATACACCCCTTCATTCCCCAGCTCTGCTCTGGCCTGATACACCCCTTCATTCCCAACACACAACACAAACAAAAGAAAGGTGAGAGGTCAAATGAAAGTGTAAGAACAATGACTAAGGAGTAGATTTCAGAGAAGAGTAGTTTTACTTATAACATACACTCACTGAATTGTCAGTATGAAATCCAGTTAAGCGAGAGAGAGAGAGAGAGAGAGAGAGAGAGAGAGAGAGAGAGAGAGAGAGAGAGAGAGAGAGAGAGAGAGAGAGAGAGAGAGAGAGAGAGAGAGAGAGAGAGAGTGAGAGAGAGAGGGAGAGAGAGAGAGAGAGGGGTGGGCTGTTGTTATTTAAAACAGCATCGACCTCCCAACTCTCACCTGTCAATCACAACTCTCCCCCTCAGTCCCCAAGACCAAACACATGCACAGAACTCAGGTCAGTGTGTGTGTGTGTGTGTGTGTGTGTGTGTGTGTATGTGTGTGTGTGTTTGTGTGTGTGTGTGTGTGTGTATGCAGGTCAGTGCTGTGAAGCGACCAGCACCTTAGGGAAGGTCTGTCTGCATAACGATGAGCCAGCAAGAGAGAGATAGAGAGGGATGGATGGAGAGAGAG